>NW_026290920.1:1340790-1550790 GCF_023373465.1 Oncorhynchus keta | reverse complement strand
GTGTGTGTAAATGCCTTAAAAAATTGCATACGTATGCCATGAGTGTGTGAGGGAGGTGGGGATCATTCAAGTTTAACCCACGCTACCTGGCCTATACAGTCTGTGTGTGTATGTGTGCGTGCCCGATTACAGTCTGTCACTGCGGAAACTGTCCTCCACCGAAGGGTCAGAGAGCACCATGTCGGGGTCACTGAGCATGTTCAGACCATCCAGGCTCAAGGGCTCGATGCGCAGCTCATCCTCCAGTGGGAAGCTCACCTCCGAGTCGAAACAGTCAGCCATGTTGCCGGCCGACATGGCACTGCTGATGTCCTTGGAATGACTGGGGTTGGAGTCATCTATGGAGGGATGGGGGGGAGAAAAAGGGGGAACGGACAGGTGAGAGAGGATAAAGAGAGGAGGAAGAGAAAGTGGGGAGAGAAGGAGAGACGGATGAAGTTAGTGACTCAAGTCATTGAAACTTCTACTCCTCACAGCCACACACACACTCCCTGGTCTACCAGTCGGTATGATGCTGGACACCCCTCCACCTACCGTACCAGTCGGTTTGATGCTGGACACCCATCCACCTACCGTACCAGTCGGTATGATATTGGGCACCCCTCCACCTACCAGTCGGTATGATATTGGGCACCCCTCCACCTACCAGTCGGTATGATATTGGGCACCCCTCCACCTACCAGTCGGTATGATATTGGGCACCCCTCCACCTACCAGTCAGTATGATATTGGGCACCCCTCCACCTACCAGTCAGTATGATATTGGGCACCCCTCCACCTACCAGTCAGTATGATATTGGGCACCCCTCCACCTACCAGTCAGTATGATATTGGGCACCCCTTCACCTACCAGTCGGTATGATATTGGGCACCCCTACACCTACCAGTCGGTCAGTATGATATTGTGTCCACCTACCAGATATATTGGGCACCCCTCCACCTACCAGTCAGTATGATATTGGGCACCCCTCCACCTACCAGTCAGTATGATATTGGGCACCCCTCAATCTAATAGTCAGTATGATATTGGGCACCCCTCCAATCTAATAGTCAGTATGATATTGGGCACCCCCACCTACCAGTCTATATTGGGCACCCCTCAAGTCAGTATGATATTGGGCACACCTACCAGTCAATCACCCTCAATCTAATAGTCAGTATGATATTGGACACCCCTCAATCTAATAGTCAGTATGATATTGGACACCCCTCAATCTAATAGTCAGTATGATATTGGGCACCCCTCCATCTACCAGTCAGTATGATATTGGGCACCCTCCATCTACCAGTCAGTATGATATTGGGCACCCCTCCACCTACCAGTCAGTATGATATTGGGCACCCCTCAATCTAATAGTCAGTATGATATTGGGCACCCCTCAATCTAATAGTCAGTATGATATTGGACACCCCTCAATCTAATAGTCAGTATGATATTGGACACCCCTCCATCTACCAGTCAGTATGATATTGGGCACCCCTCCACCTACCAGTCAGTATGATATTGGGCACCCCTCCACCTACCAGTCAGTATGATATTGGACACCCCTCCACCTACCAGTCAGTATGAAATTGGGCACCCCTCCACCTACCAGTCAGTATGATATTGGGCACCCCTCCATCTACCAGTCATTATGATATTGGGCACCCCTCCATCTACCAGTCAGTATGATATTGGGCACCCCTCCACCTACCAGTCAGTATGATATTGGGCACCCCTCCATCTACCAGTCAGTATGATATTGGGCACCCCTCCATCTACCAGTCAGTATGATATTGGGCACCCCCACCTCCACCTACCAGTCAGTATGATATTGGGCACCCCTCCACCTACCAGTCAGTATGATATTGGGCACCCCTCCACCTACCAGTCAGTATGATATTGGGCACCCCTCCACCAGTCAGTACCAGTCAGTATGATATTGGGCACCCCTCCACCTACCAGTCAGTATGATATTGGGCACCCCTCCACCTACCAGTCAGTATGATATTGGGCACCCCTCCACCTACCAGTCAGTATGATATTGGGCACCCCTCCACCTACCAGTCAGTATGATATTGGGCACCAGTCAGTATGATATTGGGCACCCCTCCACCTACCAGTCAGTATGATATTGGGCACCCCTCTCCACCTACCAGTCAGTATGATATTGGGCACCCCTCCACCTACCAGTCAGTATGATATTGGGCACCCCTCCACCTACCAGTCAGTATGATATTGGGCACCCCTCCACCTACCAGTCAGTATGATATTGGGCACCCCTCCACCTACCAGTCAGTATGATATTGGGCACCCCTCCACCTACCAGTCAGTATGATATTGGGCACCCCTCCATCTACCAGTCAGTATGATATTGGGCACCCCTCCATCTACCAGTCAGTATGATATTGGGCACCCCTCCACCTACCAGTCAGTATGATATTGGGCACCCCTCCACCTACCAGTCAGTATGATATTGGGCACCCCTCCACCTACCAGTCAGTATGATATTGGGCACCCCTCCATCTACCAGTCAGTATGATATTGGGCACCCCTCCATCTACCAGTCAGTATGATATTGGGCACCCCTCCACCTACCAGTCAGTATGATATTGGGCACCCCTCCACCTACCAGTCAGTATGATATTGGGCACCCCTCCACCTACCAGTCAGTATGATATTGGGCACCCCTCCACCTACCAGTCAGTATGATATTGGGCACCCCTCCACCTACCAGTCAGTATGATATTGGGCACCCCTCCACCTACCAGTCAGTATGATATTGGGCACCCCTCCACCTACCAGTCAGTATGATATTGGGCACCCCTCCACCTACCAGTCAGTATGATATTGGGCACCCCTCCACCTACCAGTCAGTATGATATTGGGCACCCCTCCACCTACCAGTCAGTATGATATTGGGCACCCCTCCACCTACCAGTCAGTATGATATTGGGCACCCCTCCACCTACCAGTCAGATATGATCCATTGGATATTGGGCACCCCTCCACCTACCAGTCAGTATGATATTGGGCACCCCCACCCACCTACCAGTCAGTATGATATTGGGCACCCCTCCACCTACCAGTCAGTATGATATTGGGCACCCCTCCACCTACCAGTCAGTATGATATTGGGCACCCCTCCATCTACCAGTCAGTATGATATTGGGCACCCCTCCACCTACCAGTCAGTATGATATTGGGCACCCCTCCACCTACCAGTCAGTATGATATTGGGCACCCCTCCACCTACCAGTCAGTATGATATTGGGCACCCCTCCACCTACCAGTCAGTATGATATTGGGCACCCCTCCACCTACCAGTCAGTATGATATTGATATTGGCACCCCTCCACCTACCAGTCAGTATGATATTGGGCACCCCTCCACCTACCAGTCAGTATGATATTGGGCACCCCTCCACCTACCAGTCAGTATGATATTGGGCACCCCTCCACCTACCAGTCAGTATGATATTGGGCACCCCTCCACCTACCAGTCAGTATGATATTGGGCACCCCTCCACCTACCAGTCAGTATGATATTGGGCACCCCTCCACCTACCAGTCAGTATGATATTGGGCACCCCTCCATCTACCAGTCAGTATGATATTGGGCACCCCTCCACCTACCAGTCAGTATGATATTGGGCACCCCTCCACCTACCAGTCAGTATGATATTGGGCACCCCTCCACCTACCAGTCAGTATGATATTGGGCACCCCTCCACCTACCAGTCAGTATGATATTGGGCACCCCTCCATCTACCAGTCAGTATGATATTGGGCACCCCTCCATCTACCAGTCAGTATGATATTGGGCACCCCTCCACCTACCAGTCAGTATGATATTGGGCACCCCTCCACCTACCAGTCAGTATGATATTGGGCACCCCTCCACCTACCAGTCAGTATGATATTGGGCACCCCTCTACCAGTCAGTATGATATTGGGCACCCCTCCACCTACCAGTCAGTATGATATTGGGCACCCCTCCACCTACCAGTCATCCACCTACCAGTCAGTATGATATTGGGCACCCCTCCACCTACCAGTCAGTATGATATTGGGCACCCCTCCACCTACCAGTCAGTATGATATTGGTCACCCCTCCACCTACCAGTCAGTATGATATTGGGCACCCCTCCACCTACCAGTCAGTATGATATTGGGCACCCCTCCACCTACCAGTCAGTATGATATTGGGCACCCCTCCACCTACCAGTCAGTATGATATTGGGCACCCTCCACCTACCAGTCAGTATGATATTGGGCACCCCTCCACCTACCAGTCAGTATGATATTGGGCACCCCTCCACCTACCAGTCAGTATGATATTGGGCACCCCTCCACCTACCAGTCAGTATGATATTGGGCACCCCTCCACCTACCAGTCAGTATGATATTGGGCACCCCTCCACCTACCAGTCAGTATGATATTGGGCACCCCTCCACCTACCAGTCAGTATGATATTGGGCACCCCTCCACCTACCAGTCAGTATGATATTGGGCACCCCTCCACCTACCAGTCAGTATGATATTGGGCACCCCTCCACCTACCAGTCAGTATGATATTGGGCACCCCTCCACCTACCAGTCAGTATGATATTGGGCACCCCTCCACCTACCAGTCAGTATGATATTGGGCACCCCTCCACCTACCAGTCAGTATGATATTGGGCACCCCTCCACCTACCAGTCAGTATGATATTGGGCACCCCTCCACCTACCAGTCAGTATGATATTGGGCACCCCTCCACCTACCAGTCAGTATGATATTGGGCACCCCTCCACCTACCAGTCAGTATGATGTTGGGCACCCCTCCACCTACCAGTCAGTCATGATGTTGGGCACCCCTCCACCTACCAGTCACCCCTCCACCTACCAGTCAGTATGATGTTGGGCACCCCTCCACCTACCAGTCAGTATGATATTGGGCACCCCTCCACCTACCAGTCAGTATGATGTTGGGCACCCCTCCACCTACCAGTCAGTATGATGTTGGGCACCCCTCCACCTACCAGTCAGTATGATGTTGGGCACCCCTCCACCTACCAGTCAGTATGATGTTGGGCACCCCTCCACCTACCAGTCAGTATGATGTTGGGCACCCCTCCACTGCAGTTGTAGTTGTTGTTGGGTCTCATCTGCTGCAGCTGGTCCTGCAAGTTGCCGTGGCTCCCACCCAGGCCCATGAGGGCGGCCTGCGAGCAGTATAGGGGCGAGGAAGAGGGTGAGGCCGGGTCGAAACACGAACCGCCTGCAATTTGGCTCATGGCACTCTCCAACATGCTGAACTGGTCCAACTGAAGAGGAGGCAGGAAGAGATAGAGGCAGGAGAGGAGGGATGGGAGGGGAGAGAGAGAAAATAGATAGTGGTGATGGGGGGGGGGGCAAAGGTCAAACACAACCATTACAGATGACCAATCAATAACAAACAACCATTCCAGATGACCAACCAATGACCAAACCAAGCATACTCTTGAGCGGACTTGGTTCACTACTCCACAGCACATGATATATCATAGAACTACAAATATCTGGTTGCCACAATTACACCCCTAAAACTTCTACCCATCAACTAAGACATTTTAAAAGGGATAGTTCTCAAACAATCATTTAGTATTTTGCTCATTAGTCCACTGTTAATACAGTCCCAAAATATTATGCTTGTCAGCAGTCAAGTTTTGAAGAAGAAGCACTTTCTGAACAGTGCAAAAACAGTGCTGATGCGATTTGTGCCATTTTTGAGTAAACTATCCCTTTAATTCACTTTGGCAGGCCTAAACCCATCACTGAACTTAAAAAAAACTTCAGATACTAACTGTGAATGAGGGAATGAAGTCCTTTCCGGAGGATCCTTCTCTAGAGACTTCTCCCCGGTGGTTTACCTGGTAGGACAGTGCCTTGGCCTGGCGACTGGAGAACTGTGGGTCCATGAACGGGTCATTGAAGAACGCCGCCATGTTGTTATGCTGTGGGAAGAAGAGGGAGAGATGGAGAAACGTGGAGATAGATATGGGGGAGCGAAAGATGGAGAGAGAAGAGATGGATTAGGAGGAGACAGATGAAGAGAGAAGAGATGGATTATGAGGAGACAGATGAAGAGAGAGAAGAGATGGATTAGGAGGCAGATGAAGAAAGAAGAGATGGATTATGAGGAGACAGATGAAGAGATGGATTAGGAGACGACAGATGAAGAGAGAGAAGAGATGGATTAGGAGGAGACAGATGAAGAGAGAGAAGAGATGGATTAGGAGGAGACAGATGAAGAAAGAAGAGATGATATTATGAGGAGAAAGATGAGTCAGGCACCCCTCCAGAGAGAAGAGATGGATTAGGAGGAGACAGATGAAGAAAGAGAAGAGATGGATTATGAGGAGAAAGATGAAGAGAGAGAAGAGATGGATTAGGAGACGACAGATGAAGAGAGAGAAGAGATGGATTAGGAGGAGACAGATGAAGAGAGAAGAGATGGATTAGCAGGAGACAGATGAAGAGAGAAGAGATGGATTAGCAGGAGACAGATGAAGAGAGAGAAGAGATGGATTAGGAGGAGTCAGATGAAGAGAGAGAAGATGGATTAGGAGGAGACAGATGACGAGAGAGAAGAGATGGATTAGGAGGAGACAGATGAAGAGATGGATTAGGAGACGACAGATGAAGAGAGAGAAGAGATGGATTAGGAGACGACAGATGAAGAGAGAGAAGAGATGGATTAGGAGGAGACAGATGAAGAGAGAGAAGAGATGGATTAGAGGAGACAGATGAAGAGAGAGAAGAGATGGATTAGGAGGAGACAGATGAAGAGAGAGAAGAGATGGATTAGGAGGAGACAGATGAAGAGAGAAGAGATGGATTAGGAGGAGACAGATGAAGAGAGAGAAGAGATGGATTAGGAGGAGACAGATGAAGAGAGAGAAGAGATGGATTAGGAGGAGACAGATGAAGAGAGAGAAGAGATGGATTAGGAGGAGACAGATGAAGAGAGAGAAGAGAGATGGATTAGCAGGAGACAGATGAAGAGAGAGAAGAGATGGATTAGGAGGAGACAGATGAAGAGAGAAGAGATGGATTAGGAGGAGACAGATGAAGAGAGAGAAGAGATGGATTAGGAGGAGACAGATGAAGAGAGAGATGGATTAGGAGGAGACAGATGAAGAGAGAGAAGAGATGGATTAGGAGGAGACAGATGAAGAGAGAGAAGAGATGGATTAGGAGGAGACAGATGAAGAGAGAGAAGAGATGGATTAGGAGGAGACAGATGAAGAGAGAGAAGAGATGGATTAGGAGGAGACAGATGAAGAGAGAGAAGAGATGGATTAGGAGGAGACAGATGAGAGAGAGAAGAGATGGATTAGGAGGAGACAGATGAAGAGAGAGAAGAGATGGATTATGGAGAGAAGAGATGATGAAGAGATGAGAGAGAAGAGATGGATTAGGAGGAGACAGATGAAGAGAGAGAGAAGAGATGGATTAGGAGGAGACAGATGAAGAGAGAGAAGAGATGGATTAGGAGGAGACAGATGAAGAGAGAGAGAGATGGATTAGGAGAGACAGATGAAGAGAGAAGAGATGGATTAGGAGGAGACAGATGAAGAGAGAAGAGATGGATTAGGAGGAGACAGATGAAGAGAGAAAGAGATGGATTAGGAGGAGACAGATGAAGAGAGAAGAGATGGATTAGGAGGAGAGATGAAGAGAGAGAAGAGATGGATTAGGAGGAGACAGATGAAGAGAGAGAAGAGATGGATTAGGAGGAGACAGATGAAGAGAAGAGATGGATTAGAGGAGACAGATGAAGAGAGAGAAGAGATGGATTAGGAGGAGACAGATGAAGAGAGAGAAGAGATGGATTAGGAGAGACAGATGGAGAGAAAGAGATGGATTAGGAGGAGACAGATGAAGAGAGAGAATGAAGAGATGGATTAGGAGGAGACAGATGAAGAGAGAAGATGGATTAGGAGAGAAGACAGATGAGAGACAGAGAGAAGAGATGGATTAGGAGAGACAGATGAAGAGAGAGAGAAGAGATGGATTAGGAGGAGACAGATTAAGGAGGAGAAGAGATGGATTAGGAGAGAAGATGAAGAGAGAGAAGATGGATTAGGAGGAGACAGATGAAGAGAGAGAAGAGATGGATTAGGAGGAGACAGATGAAGAGAGAGAGATGGATTAGGAGGAGACAGATGAAGAGAGAGAAGAGATGGATTAGGAGGAGACAGATGAAGAGAGAGAAGAGATGGATTAGGAGGAGACAGATGAAGAGAGAGAAGAGATGGATTAGGAGGAGACAGATGAAGAGAGAAGAGATGGATTAGGAGGAGACAGATGAAGAGAGAGAAGAGATTAGGAGACAGATGAGAGAGACAGATGAAGAGAGAGAAGAGGATGGATTAAGAGAGAGAAGAGGAGACAGATGAAGAGAGAGAAGAGATGGATTAGGAGGAGACAGATGAAGAGAGAGAAGAGATGGATTAGGAGGAGACAGATGAAGAGAGAAGAGATGGATTAGGAGGAGAAGATGAAGAGAAGAGATGGATTAGAGATGGATTAGGAGGAGACAGATGAAGAGAGAGAAGAGATGGATTAGGAGACGACAGATGAAGATGGATTAGGAGGAGACAGATGAAGAGAGAGAAGAGATGGATTAGGAGGAGACAGATGAAGAGAGAGAAGAGATGGATTAGGAGGAGACAGATGAAGAGAGAGAAGAGATGGATTAGGAGGAGACAGATGAAGAGAGAGAAGAGGTGGATTAGGAGACGACAGAATGGACAGTGCTCTGGGAGTTTAGTTACCAGGTCTAATGCAGTGATTTACCAAGTTAGTAACATTTAGCTACCTACAAATGGCTCTAATAGAGCATCGCTACCATTTAGTGCATTTCTTTTGAGCCCTACCCATAAGGCTCTGGTTAGAAGTAGTGCACTGTGTAGGGAATAGGGTTCCATTTGTGATGTAACCAAGGATGTTTTTAGTCCTTTTGAATTTGGGTCTGCTTCCTTCCTTCCACGAATTTGGTGTTTATCAACCACAGACTACAGAGTTAGACAAATAACATTTGGGTTCCAGGAAATGGTTGAGTCTAGTCTGTCTGTCTGTCTGTCTGTCTGTCTGTCTGTCTGTCTGTCTGTCTGTCTGTCTGTCTGTGTGTCTGTGTGTCTGTCTGTCTGTCTGTCTGTCTGTCTGTCTGCAAAGTCTGTCTGTCTGTCTGTGTGTGTGTGTGTGTGTGTGTGTGTGTATGTGTGTGTGGTGGGATTCGAGATGGTCAGTGACCTGTGTGGATGGATATAGGTCTGCAGTTTGGGTCCAGGGTGTCTCCCCCTTTGAAGAGGGGGATGACTGTGTCCTTGGGGTGTGTGTTGAACAGGCTGGTAATAGGGGTTGCTGTGTGATAGTAGCGGGTCCAGATGTGCTGTTTGTGGGTCCAGGTGTTGCAGCTGCTATCTGGATTTGTGTGTGGAGAGGCTTGGGTGAGGCTGGGGCGGAGCTGTGTGGCCGAGGTGTGTGGCCAGCCGTGTGAGTGTGCTTATTGTGTTTTGTGTGTGTGTGTGTGTGTGTGGGCAGCTGTGTCTTGTTCTCCATGGACTTCACAGTGTCCCAGAACTGCGGAGTTGTGTGCAAACTGCCTGAAGAAGCTGGCCTTAGCTTTCCTGACTGACTGCGTGTGTGTGTGTGTGTGTGGAGTGGTACTGAAGCAGAATAATATCCCTGTCTCCTTATCAGAGCACGCCAACAGTCTCTGACATTAGACACTAGGCCAGCAACAGAAGTGTATGAGACATACAACATTGGGGCAAAGACTCAGAGATACTATCTGCATATACAAGTGTTTCCCTAAATGGATACACTGTTCAAAGGGATGATTTCTCAACTAATCCAGGCTGTAGTACATTTCTCTAGACAGTTTTTGGATATGTATTTGGCTTTAGAACATAGACATATCCAGACACACAGACAAACACTTACACCAGAGTTGAAGTCCAGAGAGATGTTCTGCAGAGGGGACACTGGCTGCTGTTGATGATGATGATGACGTTGTTGCTGGCGTTGTTGTTGTTGCCCCATTGAATGCTGGGACTGTTGGTGTAGCTGTTGGTAGAGAGGGTAGGGAGGGGGAGGCTCCATTGGTAAGCTGCTGGTGTCCAAGGCAACCCCCTGAAAAAAAGACGAAAAGAAAGAGGGAGGGTTAGAGGGAGAGAGGGTGGGAGGGAGGGTTAGAGGGAGAGAGGGTGGGAGGGAGGGTTAGAGGGGGACGGGTGGGAGGGAGGGTTAGAGGGAGAGATGGTGGGAGGGAGGGTTAGAGGGAGAGAGGGAGGGTTAGAGGGAGAGATGGTGGGAGGGAGGGTTAGAGGGAGAGAGGGAGGGTTAGAGGGAGAGATGGTGGGAGGGAGGGTTAGATGGAGAGAGGGAGGGAGGGATGGTTAGAGGGAGAGAAGGTGGGAGGGAGGGTTACAGGGAGAGAGGGTGGGAGGGAGGGTTAGAGGGAGGGGGATGGGGAGAGATGGTGGGAGGGAGGGTTAGATGGAGAGAGGGAGGGAGGGATGGTTAGGGAGGGGTTACAGGGAGAGAGGGTGGGAGGGAGGGTTAGAGGGAGAGAAGGTGAGGGGTGGGAGGGGTTAGAGGGAGAGAGGGTGGGAGGGGGTTAGGGTTAGAGGGTGGGAGGGTGGGAGGGGGTTAGAGGGAGAGAGGGTGGGAGGGAGGGTTAGAGGGAGAGAGGGTGGGAGGGAGGGTTAGAGGGTGGGAGGGGGTGGGAGGGTTAGAGGGTGGGAAGGAGGGAGGGGGAGGGGGGGGGTTAGAGGGAGAGAGGGTGGGAGGGAGGGTTAGAGGGAGAGGGTGGGAGGGAGGGTTAGGGTGGGAGGGAGGGTTAGAGGGAGAGGGGGTGGGAGGGGGGTTGGAGGGAGAGAGGGTGGGAGGGGGTTAGAGGGAGAGAGGGTGGGGTCATGTCAGATTTAAGAAAAGGAGAACGGAGGGATGCAATTAGAGTAATCAAAAGATGCACTAGTATTTGGCTGCGTATCAGGTTAGCCTTAAACCACTGAGGACTTTCCCCAAAAACACCGTATACATGAAGTTGCCATGTTGCCCTCCCAACAAGGGGTTTCTAACCTCAAGGGTCTTTCCTGGTTATAGGAAGAAAGGGCTCGACATTCTCACTGGCCTACGGACCAGGGAGGATTTGGACACCATGTGGGCTAGTCAATCATCCACGCCAATGGTCCACTTGGGCTACTGAAAGCATCATGATAAAGGTCATCTGCAGTCTATAAAATCTACTAATAAATAAAACACTTCATAAATGTAAATAAATCCATCTAAATTTAAACTTAAATCTATTTGTATTTTTATTTATTATTATATAAAAAATAAAAAAACTGATTCCCAAAACTGTTAGTTTGCTAGTTTGTGTATCTTATAGCATGCAGTTATGCACACAGTTCGAGCTAAATATCACCTACTTGTTGGCCAGCAAGAAATCCGTTTAGCACAGAACTCTCAAACTCTGACAGCAGTTTGAGCTTTAACCCAACCCCTCTGAAAGACCCTCATACAGTTGAAGTTGGAAGTTCACATACACTTAGGTTGGAGTCATTAAAACTTGTTTTTCAACCACTCCACAAATTTCTTGTTAACAAACTATAGTTTTTGGCAAGTCGGTTAGGACATCTACTTTGTGCATGACACAAGTAATTTTTCCAACAATTGTTTACAGACAGATTATTTCACTTATAATTCGCTGTATCATAATTCCAGTGGGTCAGAAATGTACATACACTTAGATGATTGTGCCTTTAAACAGCTTAGAAAATTCCAGAAAATTATGTCATGGCTTTAGAAGCTTCTGATAGGTTAATTGACATAATTTGTCAATTGGAGGTGTGCCTGTGGATGTATTTCAAGGCCTACCTTCAAACTCTGTGCCTCTTTGCTTGACATCATGGGGAAATCAAAATAAATAAGCCAAGGCCTCAGAAAATAATTTGTAGACCTCCATAAGTCTGGTTCATCCTTGGAAGTAATTTCCAAACGCCTGAAGGTACCACGTTCATCTGTACAAACAATAGTACGCAAGTATAAACACCATGG
Organism: Oncorhynchus keta; assembly: GCF_023373465.1. Classification (NCBI taxonomy): domain Eukaryota; kingdom Metazoa; phylum Chordata; class Actinopteri; order Salmoniformes; family Salmonidae; genus Oncorhynchus; species Oncorhynchus keta. The sequence goes on along the minus strand of NW_026290920.1, from coordinate 1,538,716 downwards.
GACCACGCAGCCATCATACCGCTCAGGAAGGAGATGCATTCTGTCTCCTAGAGATAAAAGTACTTTGGTGCGAAAAGTGCAAATCAATCCCAGAACAACAGCAAAGGACATTGTGAAGATGCTGGCAGAAACAGGTACAAAACTATCTATATCCACAGTAAAAACATGTCCTATATCAATATAACTTGAAAGGCTGCTCAGCAAGGAAGAAGTCACTGCTCCAAAACCGCCATAAAAAAGCCAGACGGTTTGCAACTGCACATGGGGACAAAGATCCTACATTTTAGGGAAATGTCCTCTGGTCTGATGAAACAAAAATAGAACTGTTTGGCCATAATGACCATTGTTATGTTTGGAGGAAAAGGAGGAGGCTTGCAAGCCGAAGAACACCATCCCAACCGTGAAGCACAGGGGTGGCAGCATCATGTTGTGGGGGTGCTTTGCTGAAGGAGGGACAGGTGCACTTCACAAAATAGATGGCATCATGAGGAGGAAAATGATGTGGATATATTGAAGCAACATCTCAAGACATCAGTCAGGAAGTTAAAGCTTGGTCGCAAATGGGTCTTCCAAATGGACAATGACCCCAAGCATACTTCCAAAGTTGTGGCAAAATGGCTTAAGGACAACAAAGTCAAGGTATTGGAGTGACCATCACAAAGCCCTGACCTCAATCCTATAGAAAATGTGTGGGCAGAACTGAACAGGCGTGTGAGAGCAAGGAGGCCTACAAACCTGACTCAGTTACACCAGCTCTGTCAGGAGGAAAATTCACCCAACTTATTGTGGGAAGCTTGTGGAAGGCTACCTGAAACGTTTGACCCAAGATAAACAATTTAAAGGCAATGCTACCAAATACTAATTGAGTGTATGTAAACTTCTGACCCACTGGGAATGTGATGAAAGAAATAAAAGCTGAAATCATTCTCTATTATTCTGACATTTCACATTCTTAAAATAAAGTGTCATCCTAACTGACCTAAGACTAGGATTAAAATGTCAGGAATTGTGAAAAACTGAGTTTAAATGTATTTGGCATATGTAAACTTCTGACCTCAACAGTATACAGGTTGGAGTGGTTTGAGCAGGGGGCTGCCACACTGGACACCCGTGAAGCAGTTGTTTTGGGGGGTTAAGTGCCTTGAGTAATGGCACAGCGGCAGGATTTGATACCTCCAGTTGCCAGTTCACTTCCTGACAGATTTTTTCAGTCAGACCCGGGATTCGAACTGGCAACCGGTTGCTGGCTTGCCTGTCTAACCGGGGAAAGCGAGCTAAGTAAGTAGTGAGGTGTGTGTGTGTCTGTGTATTGCGAAGGCAAGTATGACTAAAAACGTCCCCTTTTCAGGACCCTGTAATTCAAAGATAATTTGTAAAAATCAAAATAACTTCACATATTGTCATTGTAAAGGGTTTAAATACTGTTTCCCATGCTTGTTCAATGAACAATTAATGAACATGCACCTGTGGAACGGTCATTAAGACACTAACAGCTTACAGACAGTAGGCAATTAAGGTCACAGTAATGAAACGGTCATTAAGACACTAAAAGAGGCCTTTCTACTGACTCCGAAAAACACCAAAAGAAAGATGCCCAGGGTCCCTGCTCATTTGCGTGAACGTGCCTTAGGCATGCTGCAATGAGGCATGAAGACTGCAGATGTGGCCAGGGAAATAAATTGCGATGCCTAAGACAGCGCTACAGGGAGACAGGCTGGACAGCTGATCATCCTCGCAGTGGCAGACCAGGGGTAACACCTGCACAGGATCAGTACATCCGAACATCACACCTGCAGACAGGTACAGGATGGCAACAACTGCCCGAGTTACACCAGGAACACACAATCCCTCCATCAGTACTCAGACTGTCTGCAATAGGCTGAGAGAGGCTGGACTGAGGGCTTGTAGGCCTGTTGTAAGGCAGGTCCTCAACAGACATCACCGGCAACAACAACGCCTATGGGCACAAACCCACAGTCGCTGGACCAGACAGGGCTGGCAAAAAGTGCTCTTCACTGACGAGTCGAGGTTTTGTCCCACCAGGGGTGATGGTCAGATTCACGTTTATTGTCGAGGGAATGAGCGTTACACCGAGGCCTGTACTCTGGAGTGGGATCAATTTGGAGGTAGAGGGTCCGTCATGGTCTGGGGCGGTGTGTCACAGCATCATCAGACTGAGCTTGTTGTCTTGCAGGCAATCTCAACACTGTGCGTTACAGGGAAGACATCCTCCTCCCTCATGTGGTAACCTTCCTGCAGGCTCATCCTGACCCTCCAGCATGACAATGACACCAGCCATACTGCTCGTTCTGTGCGTGATTTCATGCAAGACAGGCCATGGCCAGCAAAGAGCCGGGAGCTCAAACCATTGAGCACGTCTGGGACCTGTTGGATCGGAGGGTGAGGGCTAGAGCCATGTCCCCCAGAAATGTCTGGGAACTTGCAGGTGCCTTGGTGGAAGAGTGGGGTAACATCTCACAGCAAGAACTGGCAAATCTGGTGCAGTCCAATGAGGAGGAGATGCACTGCAGGACTTAATGCAGCTGGTGGCCACACCAGATACTGACTGTTACTTTTGATTTTGACCCCCCTTTGTTCAGGGACACATTATTCCATTTCTATTAGTCACATGTCTATGAAACTTGTTCAGTTTATGTCTCATTTGTTGAATCTTGTTATGTTCATACAAGTATTTACACATGTTAAGTTTGCTGAAAATAAATGCAGTTGACAGTGAGAGGGCGTTTCTTTTTTTCCCCTGAGTTTTTGTGTGTGTACCTGTGTGATGGGGGACAGTGAGGGGGACATTGTGGGAGACAGCTGCTTGGAAAGCCCCCGCCGTTGCTCGGTGCCGGGTGACAGAGTGAGGGGGCTGATGGGAGCCGGGCGGCGGCGAGGCGAGCTGCTCATGGTTCCCTGCGGAGGGTTGGAGAGGGACGTCAGACGGAGGGACGAGTGGATGGAGGGATTGCTGAGGGACGAGTGCAGCTGGGAGTTTTGGAGAGAGTTCTGGATGGAAGGATTGCTCAGAGAGGACGAGAGACCTAGAAGAAGGAAGGGACAGAAGGCTTTTGAGTCACACATTCAGACCACAGACTATTATTAACAGTTTGGAGTATTTAATTCCCATTTCCTAATGTCCCTCCTCTGCACCAGGTCATGGATCAGTAGTATGCAGCATTGTTATCAGGTGTGCCTACACACACTGTAGTCATTTAGCAAAGAGACAGGCCCAATGCTCTTAACAGCTAGTCTACCGCACGCACGCACGCACGCACACACACACACACACACACACACACACACACACGTTCTATTAAATACAAAGATCTCCACACACTGATTCATCAGAGGAAGAATTGATTTAAACATTTTTTACTTATTTTTGTGATTGCTTCCATTTCTGAATGGTTTGTATTATAGCACTATGTGCAAATGCATTTCATCATGCCAATAAACTCATTATGGTTTTTAAAGTGGCAATCTACGATTACTACATCAAGTTTTGGACATTTAAATAATAACATATAGCCATTGATTATTGAAGAATATACTTCAAATTATAAATGCCTGTTTAACCCTATCAAAACCCCAAATATAAGCTTAAACAAATTAATTGAAAACAAGCACTGTATAGCATCATTTTGCGCTTATATCCTTAGCGCTCTCTATGAATTTGAGTGTTACACTCATCCAGCCCCAGCACTAGCTGGTTAACCAAAAAAGTGTCAGGGTGATGCTTTGCTTTTGTTTGAACTGCAGATTGCCTGATTAAATAAAGGGAAGCATCATTGGTTTGACATTAACTGCAAGGAGGAGAGAACAGTGCTGCTTGGTTAAAAGGAGTCTTGTGAGACGCAAGATAATGTGGATGTTATGTCTGCATTCGGTTTTCCAATCCCCACCCAGATACACACACAGGACCCCATTTGTTAATATCCCAACAATCAGAGAAGGAGAGAGAGAGAGGGTCAGGAAGAGAGAGAGGGTCAGAGAGCGAGGGTTCGAGAGAGAGAGGGTTAGAGAGGGTCCGAGAGAGAGTGGGTCAGAGAGAGAGAGAGAGAGAGAGAGAGAGAGAGAGAGAGAGAGAGAGAGAGAGAGAGAGAGAGAGAAAGCGAGAGAGGGTCAGAGAGAAAGCGAGAGAGGGTCAGAGAGAAAGCGAGAGAGGGTCAGAGAGAAAGCGAGAGAGGGTCAGAGAGAAAGCGAGAGAGGGTCAGAGAGAAAGCGAGAGAGGGTCAGAGAGAAAGCGAGAGAGGGTCAGAGAGAAAGCGAGAGAGGGTCAGAGAGAAAGCGAGAGAGGGTCAGAGAGAAAGCGAGAGAGGGTCAGAGAGAAAGCGAGAGGGTCAGAGAGAAAGCGAGAGGGTCAGAGAGAAAGCGAGAGGGTCAGAGAGAAAGTGAGAGAGAGAGAGAGAAAGTGAGAGAGAGAGAGGGTCCGAGAGAAAGCGAGAGAGAAAGAGGGTCAGAGAGAGAGCGAGAGAGAGAGGGTCAGAGAGAGAGCGAGAGTCAGAAAGAGAGCGAGAGAGAGAGGGGTCAGAGCGAGAGAGGGTCAGAACGCGAGAGAGGGTCAGAGCGAGAGAGGGTCAGAGCGAGAGAGGGTCAGAGAAAAAGGGTCAGAGAAAAAAGGGTCAGAGAGAGAGCGAGAGAAAGAGAGGGTCAGAGAGAGAGCGAGAGAGAGAGAGAGGGCCAGAGAGAGAGGGTCAGAGAGAGAGCGAGAGGGCCCGAGAGAGAGAGGAGAGAGCGAGAGGGCGAGAGAGAGAGAGAGAGCGAGAGGGAGAGAGAGAGAGAGAGAGAGAGAGAGAGAGAGAGAGCGAGAGGGCCCGAGAGAGAGAGCCCGAGAGAGAGAGAGCGAGAGGGCCGAGAGAGAGCGCGAGAGGGTACGAGAGAGTGCGCGAGAGGGTACGAGAGAGTGCGCGAGAGGGTACGAGAGAGAGCGCGAGAGGGTACGAGAGAGAGCGCGAGAGGGTACGAGAGAGAGCGCGAGAGGGTACGAGAGAGAGCGCGAGAGGGTACGAGAGAGAGCGCGAGAGGGTACGAGAGAGAGCGCGAGAGGGTACGAGAGAGAGCGCGAGTACACAAGAGCGAGAGGATTTCGAGAGAGCGAGAGGGTTTCGAGAGAGCGAGAGGGTTTCGAGAGAGCGAGAGGGTTTCGAGAGAGCGAGAGGGTTTGAGAGAGCGAGAGGGTTTGAGAGAGCGAGAGGGTTTGAGAGAGCGAGAAGGTTTGAGAGAGCTAGAGGGTTTGAGAGAGAGGAGTGATTGGATAGTGGTAGATTTCAGAGGGAGGAGGGTTGGATAAAGACATCCCTCTATATTCACTTTACTCTCCCTTCAAACCACTAAAAGGCTATTAACATAATTTTCACAATATTATTCCAACCACAGTGTGGAAATATATATAAATCACAGGAAAATCCCATTTTTTTTGGCACTGGGCCTTTAATGCCTTTTTTTGTAAATATATTTTTATATTAAATCATGTGGTTCAGAAAACTCCCAATGTGAAGGTCTTGGCTTGCTGGCCCTTGTTTTATTATTATTGAGAATGACTCTCTGACCTAGCCTGGAGGCATCCTCAGCCTCGCACCAGATCATCAGCAAACAGTAGACATTTGACTTCAGATTCTAGTAGGGTGAGGCCGGGTGCTGCAGACTGTTCTAGTGCCTTGGCCAATTTCAGGCTGTATCACTGTAAAATGCCTCTCTCCACCACTGGGTCAGAAAACTAACATCCTCTCTCTCCTCCTCCCTCCACCCATCCTCTCCTTCTCCTCCTCCCTCCCTCCATCCTCTCCTCCTCCCTGCATCTATCCATCCTCTCCTCCTCTCTCTCTCCTCCTCCCTGCATCCATCCATCCTCTCCTCCTCTCCTCTCCTCCTCCCTCCATCCATCCATCCTCCTCCCTCCATCTTCTCCTACTGCACAGAACCAACTTGGACTCGGCTCTACACCCGAGTGCCATGAACCCCCAGGATCCCTTTCACATAAACCAGCAGATGGGCCGAGGGCCCCCCCAGCGCACCGGGTGAGGACACACAGCATCTGCACACATACAAACATCTACACACACGCTGTGTTGAGAAAGGATTCACACCCCTTTACTTTTTCCACATTTTGTTGTTACAGCCTGAATTTAACATGGATTCAATTGAGATTTTGTGTCACTGGCCATAATGTGAAAGTAGAATTGTGTTTTAAGAAATGTTAACAAATGAATTGACAATGGAAAGCTGAAATGACTTCAGTCAATAAGTATTCAACCCCTTCGTTATAGAAAGCCTAAATAAGTTCAGGAGTAAAAATTGTCTTAACAAGTCACATAATAAGTTGCATGGACTGAAAAAACGTGAAAAAACGTGTTTAACATGATTTTTTATAATGACTACCTCATCTCTGTATAATTATCTGTAAGGTCCCTCAGTTGAGCAGTGAATTTAAAACAGATTCAACCACAAAGACCATGGAGGTTTTCCAATGCCTTGCAAAGAAGGGCACCTATTGGTAGATGGGTAAACAAAAACAAAATAAGAAGACATTGTGGATATCTCTTTGAGCATGGTGAAGTTAATAATTACACTTTGGATGGTGTTACTAACTCAGTTGACGGAGAGGAAGGAAACCGTTTAGGTATTTCACCACGAGGCCAATAGTGACTTTAAAACAGTTAGAGTAATGGCTGTGATAGGAGAAAACTAAGGATGGATCAACATTGTAGTTACTTCACAATACTAACCTAAATGACAGAGTGAAAAGAAGAAAGCCTGTACAGAACACAACTACTCCAAAATATTTGTATTCTGTTTGCAATATGGGACTAAAAAGTAAAACTGCAAAAAATCTTGCAAAGAAATTAACTTTATGTCCTGAATGTTAGTTGCAAATCCAGCACAACACATTCCTGAGTACCACTCCTCATATGTTGAAGCAAGGCGGTGGCTCCATCATGTTATGGGTATGCTTGTCATCAGCAAGGACTAGGGAGTTTTTTAGGATAAAAACTAAACTGAGTAGAGCTAAGCTAAAGCAAAACCCTACAACAAAACCTGGCTAAGTCTGCTTACCAACAGACACCGGGAGACAAATTCACCTTTCAGCAGGACAATAACATCTACACTGGAGTTGGTTACCAAGACAACATGGAATGTTTCTGATTCAAAAAACTATTTGGCAGAGCATGAAGAATTTAGAAAAAAAGAATGGGAAAATATTGTACAATGCAGGTATGCACTGCTCTTACAGACTTACCCAGAAAGACTCACAGCTGATTCTAACATGTAGGGGTGGGAATACTTATGGAAATGCAACATTTCTATATTTAATTGATCTGATAATTTCTTTGTCAGTGGGCAAACGTACAAAATCAGCAGGGAATCAAATACTTTTTTCCCTCACTGTATGTACGTGTCTGTGCCTGGTTTCACATGAGTGCACACAGACAAAAGACCCATCCCCACACTCCCACAGTACATACATTCACACCCATCTCTAGGCCTTTACTTAACCGTATTGGAGGAAAAGGTCCATGGTCCCTCCCTTTTGAGGTTCTTATCCAATGAGTTTAGAGGAGAAGATGAGAGGAAAGATGAATTGAGAAAAATCCACCCCCTCCCCCACCCCAAACACACACCTCCTTCAGTCCAGCCTCCCTGGTGATTCCCTATGCCTAGGTGCATCATGGCGGCGGGCAGGTTGCCTGTGCTGCTGCCCCCGCTCAGGTTGGGGTGGTAGCCCCCCCCTCCGTGGTGCCCGTCGTCTGGGTCCAGGGGTGTGGGCAGCGGTGAGGGGAAGTGCAGGTTACTGAGGTCTGGCAGGGAACCGCCCGTGTTCAACGAGCCCTGGTAGTTGGAGAGGCCCGCGTTCTGCTCTGGAGACGGGAATATACTGAGGACAAGACGGGAGAGAAAACCAATTATGAAGTGGATTTTAAAAGGGAAACGTTAAATATGCATCTGGATGGGTAGAGGGGAGAAGGTCAGCGTTTTTTGTCATGAATCTTGTTCTGGAAGCAGCTCTGCAGAGCAGTCACTAGATGGCACAGCCACAAAGTAATAAAATCAGATTTTAAACCCAACGCTAACATTAACCACACCGCTAACCCTAATGCCTAACCTTAACCTTAAATGAATGAATTTTTACAATATACCCAATTTTGACTTTGAAGCTGGCCTATCGAAGGGAAAACCGCTAAGTTCTGAACAAGACTCATGACAAACATCAATGTGCTCGAAGGGAGGGAATGTAACATCTGTGACATACTTTTGGGCGGAGTTATGGCCTTTTTTGTTGTGTGGCTAAGGCATTGTATTTTTTATTGATTTATTTCACCTTTATTTAACCAGGTAGGCTAGTGGAGAACAAGTTCTCATTTGCAACTGCGACCTGGCCAAGATAAAGCAAAGCAGTTCGACACATACAACAACACAGAGTTACACATGGAATAAACAAACATACAATCAACAATACAGTAGAAAAATCTATATACAGCATGTGCCAATAAGGTAGGATAAGAGAGGTAAGGCAATAAATAGGCCTTGGTGGCAAAGTAATTACAATATAGCAATTAAACACTGGAATGGTAGGATGTGCAGAAGATGAATGTGCAAGTAGAGATACTGGGGTGCAAAGGAGCAAGACAAATAAATAAATAAATACAGTATGGGGATTAGGTAGATTGGATAGGCTATTTACAGATGACCTATGTACAGGTGCAGTGATCTGCTCTGACAGCTGGTGCTTAAAGCTAGTGAGGGAGGTAAGAGTCTCCAGCTTCAGATATTTTTGCCGTTCGTTCCAGTCATTGGCAGCAGAGAACTGGAAGGAGAGGCGGCCAAAGGAAGAATTGGCTTTGGGGGTGACCAGTGAGATATACCTGCTGGAGCGCGTGCTATGAGTGGGTGCTGCTATGGTGACCAGTGAGCTGAGATAAGGCGAAGCTTTACCTAGCAAAGACTTATAGATGACCTGGAGTCAGTGGGTTTGGCGACAAATATGAAGGTCGCAGTGGTGGGTAGTATATGGGGCCTTGGTGACAAAACGGATGGGAATGTGATAGACTACATCCAATTTGTTGAATAGAGTGTTGGAGGCATATTGTGTAAATGACATCGCCTGAAGTCGAGGATCAGTAGGATGATCAGTTTTACGAGGGTATGTTTGACAGCATGAGTGAAGGATGCTTTGTTGCGAAATAGGAAGCCGATTCTAGATTTAATTTTGGATTGGAGATGCTTAATGTGAGTCTGGAAGAAGAGTTTACAGTCTCACCAGACACCTAGGTATTTGTAGTTGTCCACATATTCTAAGTGAAATATACAAAAAAAAATGTTATCAATAATAGCATTGGTGAGAAGTAATATTTGTATGTGGAAAACCATGTTTGTGAGTGGACTTCCCCTTTAAATGTACCAGCAAGTGAACATTTGCATCCCTGTTCATTCAAGCCCTCAGTGAGATAACAGACTCACTGCTCTATAGTAGTGACCAGCAGCCCACTGTACTGCACTGCTAGACCCAACAAACACACAAAATGTTGAAAGAATATGTTGATACAGACATCCACAATGTTGACACATACACACACAATGTTGACAGACTATGTTGACACGCACATCCACAATGTTGACACACACACACACACACACACACACACACACACACACACACACACACACACACACACACACACACACACACACACACACACACACACACACATATATATGGATCACATCCCAGTCTTTCTCCCTCTCTGACATCTGTCATTGAGAATCACAAACAACTTGGCTCATAATGATGACTGATTGTTGTTTAAACATAGTGCCCTGTATGAGTGGATGGAAGATGGATCCTGAAGACTCACTTGATTCCAGGCACTTCACAGGATTTGGGCCGTGATGAGAGGGATTGAACCTATAATAGAGAAACAATCAGACTAATCTAACTACTGGAATATTTAGTCAACAGTCTAAGTGTTATGGTTCTAGAACATGAGGCAGAATGATGTGTATTGGAAGCATGTCTTCATTAGTACTGCAGCTTTTCCCATCAGCATGATCTCATCCCAAAAGGCTTCCATGTCTGTCATTATGTCTTAATCAACCCCCCCCCGTGTCCCTCTCTCCAACCAAAGAGAGATGACACACTCATCATGCACACACACCTTCTTGGCCTCCCACAGTTGCTTGGGCAGGGGCTTGCTGACACCCATCAGACCCTCCTCATTAGACAGAGATGGGAAGGAGAACACTGGAGAAAGGAGGAGGGGGAGAAAGAGAGATTAGAGATAATCAACTCCTCACACAGATCTCTAGTTATTCACACCTACTGAAAGATCAAAAGACTGCAGATCAATCTAGACTAGAGGTTATCAAGTGTTCGGACACAATGTTTTTTTAAATTGACATACTACCGTGCTCCACACTCTCATTCTCCGACCACGTTCTCTTGAGTACGTTCTTGTGAGGACGAGTACGGAGAATGCATAACACATTACATTTGATGAGCACTCGCACTCCCCCTACTGTATTACCTCACGCTGCACCTCCCCCTACTTTATTACCTCACGCTGCACCTCCCCTACTGTATTACCTCACGCTGCACCTCCCCTACTGTATTACCTCACGCTGCACCTCCCCTACTGTATTACCTCACGCTGCACCTCCCCCTACTGTATTACCTCACGCTGCACCTCCCCCTACTGTATTACCTCACGCTGCACCTCCCCCTACTGTATTACCTCACGCTGCACCTCCCCCTACTGTATTACCTCACGCTGCACCTCCCCCTACTGTATTACCTCACGCTGCACCTCCCCCTACTGTATTACCTCACGCTGCACCTCCCCCTACTGTATTACCTCACGCTGCACCTCCCCATTCACTGAACCTTCTTCCAAGATACACACAAAGCAAATGTTTTTCCTCCTAATTATCAGCTAGATATGTGAATCGTAATAATCTAGTTAGACAGCTAGTTAAACAGGCAAAAATGACCTAAATTCTTCATGGGTAGCTAACAATTCTTTGTGACTATGTGGCAAGTTAACAGTACTAGTAATTAGCCCTATTGACTTATTATGTGCTTGCGAGCTACGGTACGTAGGCAGGTAAACATGCCAGAATTAACACAGCATGGATTTATTAACATATCAAGATTAAATATTGTCGTCAGGCAACATATGAGATGTGAATAGGCAACATTTCATTCTGAAGTCGGAGTGTATTTTCTCTCGCTTCAGCTCAAATAATGGCCAACATTAATTTCAAGAAATGTTGCATCATTTTTTACGTGGTTGCATCATTTTTCTTTGAAGCTTGCATCGATGCATGCTTCAAAATATGTAGAAATAGAGTACGCATTTGAGAAGTGCCCTCCATGTGCCATTTCGCCTACTTTGATTTGGACACATATTCCGACCCTCCCGTGCACGGAGCACGATACCATGCATTTTGAGACACACAATGACTCAGGGGATCTGCATGCAGGATGCCTAGGCAGTGTGTGTGTCCATTCAGGTATTGGGTAGTAAAGGTCAACGATGCTGTGAATGAAGCACGTCTTGTACGCTGACACATCTGTACATATACCAGGCAGTAACACATCCAGTGGCAAGCACCGTCACACACACATTATGGCCAGAGATCTAGGGGTGTGGGAGCTAGGGGGCAGCAGAAGCCTCTTCTACACTTGTGTTGGGAGAGATGGAATCAGGGATGAGGAAGAGGGGGGAGGAGGTTCAACTCACCATCTCCAGAGCCGTCCACCTCCGCCTCGTTCACACTGGCTGCACTCCCGCCCCCGCAGGAGAGAGAGAGATCAGGAGAGGAGAGGAGAGAGAGCAAGAGAAAGGAGGGGGAGAGAGGGAAGGGGTGAAGAAAGTAGAGGAACATTAGACAATCACATACTTTCACCAGCTGTTCAGATCCGGCCCACTGTGTTCACGTCACTGACAAAATAATCAACCCTTTGGGCATCAGCAGCAGGCATTTTACCTTCAATATGAATATATTACCACTTCTTAAAACACGGCAGCTGGGTTTAACATTGGAATCATGTTATATAAGACGACTCCCATGGCGGGAGAGGATGGCGGGAGAGGGAGGGGGATGGCGGGAGAGGGAGGGGGGTGGTGGCGGGAGAGGAAGGGGGATGGCGGGAGAGGGAGGGGGATGGCGGGAGAGGGGGAGGGGGGGGATGGCGGGAGAGGGAGGGGGATGGCGGGAGAGGGAGGGGGATGGCGGGAGAGGGAGGGGGGATGGCGGGAGAGGGAGGGGGATGGCGGGAGAGGGAGGGGGATGGCGGGAGAGGGAGGGGGATGGCGGGAGAGGGGAAGGGGGATGGCGGGAGAGGAAGGGGGGGATGGCGGGAGAGAGCGGAAGAAAGAGGGTAAAAAAAGAATTATTGGCTAAGTGACCACAATCCCAGTGAGAACAAAGAGAGGACCATTGTTTTTCCCTCGCCACAAAGATCAGTTCCCACTGAGAACAGAACCTCTTTCTTTTTCCTCACTCTCACTCACTCTCACCCTCTTCCGCTCTCCTCACACACTGCAGGCTGGCTGCCAGGCGTCCGATCCTCCCCACTTTCTGTTAACTTCTCTTTTTTTCCTAGTTCACTCTGCCTCTCCCTCTTCTAACCCTTCTGCCATATTCTCTCTCTCTCAAAGCCGCTAATAACTGCCTCTTTCCCTTCTTGTTCTCTTTACCCGCCATTTCCTGCATTCTCTCTTCCTCTTTTCCTACCATCGTCCTCCCCCATTCTTTCCCTCTTCTTCTGTCCTTTGTCTCCCTCTTCCCCTTTCTCAAGAACCTGGACCACGTTCAGTAGACAAACGTTGTGGACCGTTTCAGATAGAAATGTCATGAATAGAGCAGTTAACGTGATTCCTTGTTCACATCAGAGAGGCATGTTTGTTCTACATGGCATATTTCTATTCGAACGGTCCACAACTTTATGCCCAGCTCTCCACTTAGCCAACCGGCATGGAGAGAAGGCAATGGGCGGGGAGTCCAACGTCGCCTTAATCTCCTCTCAAATGTGACCAGTCACAGAGACCTCTTGGAGAGATGCCACGGAGTGAAACGAGACCGGACAAAAAATGTCTGTCTGCCGTCGCCACTCTTACTGTGGGACAGAATCACTGTAGTAAGGATTTGAGCTCAAGGCTTGTACTGATAGCACAACATAATTAAATATACCAGAAGAAGACAATGAGATGTTGGTTTGGGATCAGTTCTAAGGTGCACAACTCCCGTCCTTTAAGCCCATAGTCCAAGTTTTTGCCCTTCTGATTGGATGGCTAGTTCACAAATACGTGTTCCCAGGTCTAAACCAATCAGTGATTTAAAGCAGCATACCCTCTGCATCCACTGCAGACTGGAGTTGTGCCCTTGTCGTGGGTCGTGTCCATGAGGGCACAACGTAGCAAAATGTTTTGCAACAAGAAAATATTGAGTGTTTCTTACAAAATCCAGTTACCGTAGTCTTTCCTCATTTCAGTCCATGTTTGGTGCCTAAGGAACGCAACTACTGAACGTTCCCATGCATAGCCCTGACTCACGTCTGTCTGCCTGCCGGGATGGATGTTGGGATTGGTTATCAAACACTGGCTTACAACCTCTCAGAGTCTCACTGTAACCCTCCTGACAGGTGAAAAGCCCTCTTGGCCTGATAGGACACTGTACGCTGCAACGTACCACCCTTCACTCACCTGCAGGGGCAGCAGTGAGCCGCTACGGTTTGCACCAGTAGTTCCCAAGTATTTGCATTTGACCATTTACCACACTATTTTTTGTCAGGCGCTGTTATCCAGAGCGACTTACAGTCAGTGCATTTAGTGCAGTGACCCTCCCTCCTAAAGGCTTTTGGGGTTTAGTCGTGATCTTCTAGGTCATCAAAATACGTTTTTAAATTATTTATTTTTTTAAAGCCGCAGCCCATTCTTAAGCCTCAACCCCATGGGAATAGTGGGAATACTAGCGACATATGGCTGACTGCCTGCAACCCAGAAGTGTATCTCAACCAACTCCGGTATTAGACAAACACTGCTCTAGTACTACAGAAAGGCATGTCTCTACTTGCTCTGCAGTCAGTTACACTCCATCTGTCCTTCGCATGGCATGGACACACAAACGTAGGCCTACACACACACACACACACACACACACACACACACACACACACACACACACACACACACACACACACACACACACACACACACACACACACACACACACACACACACACACACACACACACACACACACACACACACACACACACGATATCCCTTCACAACAAACGGTGTCCCATACACCACTCCTCCTCCTTATTTATCTGGGCAACAAAGCTACAACTTTTAATTTGTCTCCATACTCCAGTATTTTGGATTTGAGATCAAATGTTTTATGAGACGACAGTACAGAATGTCACCTTTTATTTGAGGGTATTTTCATACATATCTATTTTATTGTTTGGAAATAAAAAGCACTTTATATGCATCTAGTCCCCTCATTTCAAGATGTCATACATATTTGGACTAGGGTTGGGCGGTATCCAGATTTTCATGGAGTCCTACCGCCCTTCTCTAATCCCTGAAGTTACGATATTACCGGTTTAGAACACAAGGGGGCTCCCAAAAAAAAAAGGGCATCTATCACCAGAATGCTAACAAAATTAGCACACTTAAACGCGAATTTCCACAGAAGCTGCTAGCTAAATATGCTAACGAGCAAACGAAAAAATAACTAATTGCAAAGACAGGCAATCCAGCTCATAAAGTTAAACATAAATAGGTAGGAGCTACCGAATGTCATGTCATTTTTGGTGAGTTTGGACAATTACAAGTAAAGGTGAACGAGACTTTGTGCAAATGAGCAAAGTTTTGACAGATGCTTGTCTGAAGGAAGAACAGTACTGGCTCTGGAACAGCATGTGTATACGCTGTGTCTGTGTGGAGTCTGGAGTCGCTAGGGCAATGGGCCTACCTGCTCTGTTCTGAGAAAAGGGGTGAGGAGCATACAGGCCAAGAACGGAGAGGACAAAAAAACGCAAGGAAATCAAGCACTGGCAGCTGTAACTCATCCAAAGGGCTTTGACTTCTCAAACACAGCAGAAAGCAAATACTATAAAATGTTTCTTGTAATTTCTGCTCGGCATCAGACAAATTTTGTGCTTCAGTTGCTCTTCTCCACTCGGATGAGAATTCACGAACGGGCATTCTATCAGCAGACAGCGCTCTGACTGATGTGTAGCTACTTTTCTCCAGTACTTCTCTTGGTATAGCCAGCCTACTTTTCTCCAGTACTTCTCTAGGTATAGCCAGCCTACTTTTCTCCGGTACTTCTCTTGGTATAGCCAGCCTACTTTTCTCCAGTACTTCTCTTGGTATAGCCAGCCTACTTTTCTCCAGTTCTTCTCTTGGTATAGCCAGCCTACTTTTCTCCAGTACTTCTCTTGTTATAGCCAGCCTACTTTTCTCCAGTACTTCTCTTGTTATAGCCAGCCTACTTTTCTCCAGTACTTCTCTTGGTATAGCCAGCCTACTTTTCTCCAGTACTTCTCTTGGTATAGCCAGCCTACTTTTCTCCAGTTCTTCTCTTGGTATAGCCAGCCTACTTTTCTCCAGTACTTCTCTTGTTATAGCCAGCCTACTTTTCTCCAGTACTTCTCTTGGTATAGCCAGCCTACTTTTCTCCAGTACTTCTCTTGGTATAGCCAGCCTACTTTTCTCCAGTACTTCTCTTGTTATAGCCAGCCTACTTTTCTCCAGTTCTTCTCTTGGTATAGCCAGCCTACTTTTCTCCAGTACTTCTCTTGGTATAGCCAGCCTACTTTTCTCCAGTACTTCTCTTGTTATAGCCAGCCTACTTTTCTCCAGTACTTCTCTTGGTATAGCCAGCCTACTTTTCTCCAGTTCTTCTCTTGGTATAGCCAGCCTACTTTTCTCCAGTACTTCTCTTGTTATAGCCAGCCTACTTTTCTCCAGTTCTTCTCTTGGTATAGCCAGCCTACTTTTCTCCAGTACTTCTCTTGTTATAGCCAGCCTACTTTTCTCCAGTACTTCTCTTGTTATAGCCAGCCTACTTTTCTCCAGTTCTTCTCTTGGTATAGCCAGCCTACTTTTCTCCAGTACTTCTCTTGTTATAGCCAGCCTACTTTTCTCCAGTACTTCTCTTGGTATAGCCAGCCTACTTTTCTCCAGTACTTCTCTTGGTATAGCCAGCCTACTTTTCTCCAGTACTTCTCTTGTTATAGCCAGCCTACTTTTCTCCAGTTCTTCTCTTGGTATAGCCAGCCTACTTTTCTCCAGTACTTCTCTTGGTATAGCCAGCCTACTTTTCTCCAGTACTTCTCTTGGTATAGCCAGCCTACTTTTCTCCAGTTCTTCTCTTGGTATAGCCAGCCTACTTTTCTCCAGTACTTCTCTTGTTATAGCCAGCCTACTTTTCTCCAGTACTTCTCTTGGTATAGCCAGCCTACTTTTCTCCAGTACTTCTCTTGGTATAGCCAGCCTACTTTTCTCCAGTACTTCTCTTGTTATAGCCAGCCTACTTTTCTCCAGTTCTTCTCTTGGTATAGCCAGCCTACTTTTCTCCAGTACTTATCTTGGTATAGCCAGCCTACTTTTCTCCAGTACTTCTCTTGTTATAGCCAGCCTACTTTTCTCCAGGAAAATTAAAGGTTAACTTTAAACAAAACATTAAGAAATGCAGCTGGCTACATTATTTCTATGATAAACATTAATAACATGGCCATGCATAGTTAAATAAATAAAAAATAAAAAATTCATTGTAAGTTCATTTACTCGTGTCGCTGCCAGCCAAAAAGTGTTGCACTTCTGTTGTCATCTGATGAAAATAAAGCTATTTTCTGCTGTGTTGCGCTAATGTATTTTCCGTGAAGGAAAACTATAGTTGCACATCCCTGATCACTCTATTGAAGTAAAAAAAATACTTGCCTTTCAATATAGAACCCCACCCCTGTCAATACACAGCTGGACTTGCCTGCCAATATCCTGTTTAAACTTGTTGGCTAAACAAATAGAGTGGTAATCCATTCTGGGACCGTAGGAGCCTATCCAAGTCTCTCTCTCCAACATTAAGACATCACTCACTGATAATGCATTAACACAACACATTCCACTGTCTGTCACTCTTAACAGAGAGGGGTAAGGGGAGGAATGGATGGAAGGGAGAACATCTTAAATACACACACAGACGAGAGAGGAATGGAGGGAGAGATGGAAGGATAGAGGGGGGAGAGATGATAGAAAGACAACAGAAGGAGAGAGAGAATGGAAAGAAAAGAGACAGAGGAAAGTGAGGGTGGGTAAAGAGAAAGAAGAGAGGATGAGATAGAATAAGTAGCGATGTGAAGGTAAAGGGGAAAAACTAAAGATCCAGACACAGAGGAGAGAGGAATGGAGGAAAGGAAGACAGGAGTGAAAGAGAGGAGTCTCTACAGGCCCAGGACTGTTCCAACCAACCAGACAAACTCTTCTCTCACCACTTAGATATTTTAATAAGGCACACTGACAGTGTAGACAGGAAATCATTTCATATCGTTCTACAATGTCTCATTAAGGTCTCAATTTTTTTATAAACCTTAGATGTTGTAGAAAGATTTTTAATTATTTCCTGCCTACACCATCTGTTTACATTGATTACAATGAATGTTATTGCACAACCTCTCATCAAGAACCTCCAACCAGTTCCACATATCTGATACATTCCATAACTTGCACAATGCGCATAGAAAGTGGATAAGTGTCACGATGATAAAAGGTCAACTGGAGACATGGTATCGACACGGCAGCACTAGTAGAATAGTGTAGAAGCCATTGGTAACTGTAAACCATTTTACCAGTCTAGCTAATCATCATGGCTAACTGTGGGGTGAAAACAATTCCCTTATTTACTGTTAAATAGCCAATCTCTTTGGGCTCTGTTTAGAAGAAGTGCACTGTGTAGGGAATAGGGTGTTTGTTCGCGCACGTGCAGATGCAAAGTGTGTGTGTAGATGCGATGTGTATGCATGCGTGTGTGTGCAGATAGTTGTATGTGTGCAGATGCTGTGTGTGTGTGTTCTCACCGTTGCGCTGGGGGGGCCCTCTGCCCATCTGCTGGTTCATGCCAAAGGGGTCCTGGGGGTTCATGGCACTCGTATGAAGAGCCGAGTCCGAGTTGGTTCTGTGGAGGAGGAGAGAGAGAGTGGGAGGAGGAGGAGAGAGGGAGGAGATGGAGGAGAGTGTTAATTTTCTCCCCAATGTCGTGGTATCCAATTGGTAGTTGCATCGTTTTGTCCCACCCGTATGGACACGGGAGAGGTGAAGGGCGAGAGCCGTGCGTCCTCCGAAACACAACCCAACCAAACCGCACTGCTTCTTGACACAATGCCCACTTAACTCAGAAGCCAGCCGCACCAATGTGTCAGAGGAAACACCGTACACCTGGCGACCGTGTCAGCGCACACTTTGCCTGACCCGCTACAGGAGTCGCTAGTGCGAGATGGGACAAGGACAATCCTGCCGGCCAAACCCTCCCCTAACCTGGAAGACGCTGAGCCAATTGTGCGCCGCCCCATGGGTCTCCCGGTCGCGACAGAGCCTGGATTTGAACCCAGAATCTCTAGTGGCACAGCTAGCACTGCGATGCCGTACCTTAGACCACTGAGCCACTCGGGAGGCAGGGTGTTAATATTCTGAGCCAGTGGTGGACAAGGATGAGGATGCCTCGCGGCTAGGTCAGAGAGTCATTCAGTGGTGGACAGAGGATGAGGACGCCTCACAGCTAGGTCAGAGAGTCATTCAGTGGTGGACAGAGGATGAGGACGCCTCACAGCTAGGTCAGAGAGTCATTCAGTGGTGGACAGAGGATGAGGACGCCTCACAGCTAGGTCAGAGAGTCATTCAGTGGTGGACAGAGGATGAGGACGCCTCGCGGCTAGGTCAGAGAGTCATTCAGTGGTGGACAGAGGATGAGGACGCCTCACAGCTAGGTCAGAGAGTCATTCAGTGGTGGACAGAGGATGAGGACGCCTCACAGCTAGGTCAGAGAGTCATTCAGTGGTGGACAGAGGATGAGGACGCCTCACAGCTAGGTCAGAGAGTCATTCAGTGGTGGACAGAGGATGAGGACGCCTCGCGGCTAGATCAGAGAGTCATTCAGTGGTGGACAGAGGATGAGGACGCCTCGCGGCTAGATCAGAGAGTAATTCAGTGGTGGACAGAGGATGAGGACGCCTCGCGGCTAGGTCAGAGAGTCATTCAGTGGTGGACAGAGGATGAGGACGCCTCACGGCTAGGTCAGAGAGTCATTCAGTGGTGGACAGAGGATGAGGACGCCTCACAGCTAGGTCAGAGAGTCATTCAGTGGTGGACAGAGGATGAGGACGCCTCACAGCTAGGTCAGAGAGTCATTCAGTGGTGGACAGAGGATGAGGACGCCTCACAGCTAGGTCAGAGAGTCATTCAGTGGTGGACAGAGGATGAGGACGCCTCACAGCTAGGTCAGAGAGTAATTCAGCGGTGGACAGAGGATGAGGATGCCTCGCGGCTAGGTCAGAGAGTCATTCAGTGGTGGACAGAGGATGAGGACGCCTCACAGCTAGGTCAGAGAGTCATTCAGTGGTGGACAGAGGATGAGGACGCCTCACAGCTAGGTCAGAGAGTCATTCAGTGGTGGACAGAGGATGAGGACGCCTCACAACTAGGTCAGAGAGTCATTCAGTGGTGGACAGAGGATGAGGAGGAGAGAGTCATTCAGTGGTGGACAGAGGATGAGGACCTCACAGCTAGGTCAGAGAGTCATTCAGTGGTGGACAGAGGATGAGGACGCCTCACAGCTAGGTCAGAGAGTCATTCAGTGGTGGACAGAGGATGAGGACGCCTCACAGCTAGGTCAGAGAGTAATTCAGTGGTGGACAGAGGATGAGGATGCCTCGCGGCTAGGTCAGAGAGTCATTCAGTGGTGGACAGAGGATGAGGACGCCTCACAGCTAGGTCAGAGAGTCATTCAGTGGTGGACAGAGGATGAGGACGCCTTACAGCTAGGTCAGAGAGTCATTCAGTGGTGGACAGAGGATGAGGACGCCTCACAGCTAGGTCAGAGAGTCATTCAGTGGTGGACAGAGGATGAGGACGCCTTACAGCTAGGTCAGAGAGTCATTCAGTGGTGGACAGAGGATGAGGACGCCTCACAGCTAGGTCAGAGAGTCATTCAGTGGTGGACAGAGGATGAGGACGCCTCACAGCTAGGTCAGAGAGTCATTCAGTGGTGGGTCCAAAGTCTGCTCTGCCGACACACTAATACTTCCACACACATTCTCAAACTACACCCCCCCCTCTCTCTCAGATCACACACACACACACACACACACACAGACACACGCACCTCTTTCACTGGCTACAGCTGAGGGCTTTCTCAAGTGCTCTTCATTAAGCTCCAATAGCTGTGTTTATGCTTCACTATCCCTCTAAGGACAAATCTCTCCCTCCCTCTTTCTTTCTTCCCCTTGAGGATGCATCTCTCGCACTCTCCTTCTCAAGATGGACACCCTCTTTCACAGTGGTTATAATGTCTCTCTGTGCAGTCCCTAAACTCGCTGAGACCATACCATGTTCATTAGGGCACACCGTAGCAAAGTGCTCTGCAATGGAAAACAAGAACAAGTGTTTCTTATTAGACAAGTACAGGTAGATTGTAGCTCCCCGTTTCTGAACTTTTTCCTCCCACTGAACACACCCTAGAGCTCAGTATGGTTCATAACAGAGAGTCAATTCATTCATTAATAGCATATCATCAATAACAATTGACATAACATTGGTGATTAAACAACATGTCAATTATATGCAAATAAACATTGTTATATTTGCAATTAGCATCTTAACACCAGAATCACATCAGGAAACAGACAGATGGTCCAAAGAAAGACCAAACGATGAATGTAAATAAACTAAATAGTAGTGAATAAATCCACTGTGAGTCAGGAGGCACAGTGTTAGGTAGCGATGGGTGGCAGCAGCAGCGACAGGGTAGGTGGCGACAGCCTTACCCACCCAGTCACACGGTCCTACAGCTGGGTTAGTGACAATGACAGAAGAAAAAGACTGATTAGTGTTACTAGTATAGCGAGGTAGAAGGACAGAGGTAGAGGGAGGGAGTGAAAGCGAACAGACACAGTAGTCTGTCTTGTGCTCCAACTCCGTGTCTCAAAGCCTTGCTAGAGAGAGACAGATGAACAGATATCTAAAAAAATTTTTTAAAAGAGTTAAACAAGAGGGTGATTGAGGAGAGGAAGAGGGCATACAAAAGATAGAGCAAGAGAGGACACGAGAGAGCATGAGAGTTTGGAATAGAGAGGAGAGAGAGCAGGGGGGGTGAGAGAGCAAGAGAGGGGGAGGGGGGTGAGAGAGTAAGTGAGAATGAGAGGAAGGATTGGGCAGTCTACAACAGAGAGAGGAGAGACAGAGCAGTCCGGCAGAGTGGTTGGTCCGTGTGAGAGAGAAAGCAAGAGAGGAAGCTGAAGAGTTCAAAGGTCACCTGTTGAGCTGTGATATTAATCTAAATCCTGGTCGTTTCTCCTCGGCCCACGGCTGCTGCTCCCTTGGGAGAGAGAAAGAGAGAGAAACATCACGCTCGTTTCGTAGTTTACTTGAGCTCAGAAAAGGCCTGGATGCTGAGAGAGTGGGGGGAGAGAGAGAGAGAGAGAGAATAGGTTGGAAATTCTAAGGTGAGGAGGGAAATCTGGATGAGGGGGCTGGATATAGATCTACTAAAGTGGACTGACTACAGGTCTGGAAACAGGTCTACTAAAGTGGACTGACTACAGGTCTGGATACAGATCTACTAAAGTGGACTGACTACAGGTCTGGAAATAGGTCTACTAAAGTGGACTGACTACAGGTCTGGAAACAGATCTACTAAAGTGGACTGACTACAGGTCTGGATACAGATCTACTAAAGTGGACTGACTACAGGTCTGGAAACAGATCAACTAAAGTGGACTGACTACAGGTCTGGATACAGATCTACTAAAGTGGACTGACTACAGGTCTGGAAACAGATCTACTAAAGTGGACTGACTACAGGTCTGGATACAGATCTACTAAAGTGGACTGACTACAGGTCTGGAAACAGATCAACTAAAGTGGACTGACTACAGGTCTGGAAACAGGTATACTAAAGTGGACTGACTACAGGTCTGGAAACAGTTGGACTGACTACAGGTCTGGATACAGATCTACTAAAGTGGACTGACTACAGGTCTGGAAACAGATCAACTAAAGTGGACTGACTACAGGTCTGGAAACAGATCAACTAAAGTGGACTGACTACAGGTCTGGAAACAGGTATACTAAAGTGGACTGACTACAGGTCTGGAAACAGTTGGACTGACTACAGGTCTGGATACAGATCTACTAAAGTGGACTGACTACAGGTCTGGAAACAGTTGGACTGACTACAGGTCTGGATACAGATCTCCTAAAGTGGACTGACTACAGGTCTGGAAACAGATCAACTAAAGTGGACTGACTACAGGTCTGGAAACAGATCAACTAAAGTGGACTGACTACAGGTCTGGAAACAGATCAACTAAAGTGGACTGACTACAGGTCTGGAAACAGGTATACTAAAGTGGACTGACTAAGTAAAGGAACCCCCTAAAAAAACAAATAATGTCCATCAGACATTCAACTATGCTTTGTGGAAAGTAAATATTTTTCAGGAGGAACTGACTTCACCTATTTGAATACAGATTCCCAAAACGGTTTTTTCATTATTTTTTTAACGGATCTCAGAAAGTACCGTAACTACTTTTGTAAATGATTGGAATTCACATCTGAGAAAGCAACTAAATGTAAAACAAATTGAATACAGATCTCAGGAAGTGACGACTTTTCCAAAATGATTGGATTGGCTGCCTTCAACTAATGACAAGGCTGTATCTGGAACTGCATGTTGAAGATATAATGAAGAGAGTACACCATTTACTATACTATTCCAATCTGAGAGTCATGTTTGATCTAGACAATACATTTCTATCTGAACATTCTGTAAATGTCCATTGCCCCAGGTGTATATAATCAAGTCAAACCAATGATATATTGTACAGATAAGTACAGTATATAGCTCAACTACTATACAAGTCTTTAAACATGCCACTGAAAAGGTCGAAAGATGAAATACATTTTTATAATACCTGAAAACACTGCAGAGTAATTCAAAAGCCATTTGCAAACAGCACGTTGAATGCTGAGCAGAAACAACGTTGAAGCTTTTTGTCCATCGGAGGGTGAATGTTCTTGTTTTAAACACACATTATACTATCTTTAAAGGGATCGTTTAAGTAGAATACAAACTAACATGATGTTCAACCTACCTTGGCTGTAGTTGATTCAAGAAGGGTGTTTTGGGATGTTTAGTTTCCTTTCAAAACTTAATAGCCATATTTTGTTACTGATAGCATTCTCAGTAACACTTAACATGACATTGTTCTTGTGCCTCTGTGTAATCAAGCTACAATTACTTTGAGCAACATTTTATTAGCATGTTGTTAAATAATACTTTGGTAATTGCATTTTAATTACATAGCAATGAGCTGAGAGTTTAACTACTGTACACAAGAGGAATAGTGACCGTTCCTTATTCCACTTATGTTATAACACAATTATTATGCAATTCTAAAGTTGAATTCTTGTTTAGAGCCCATTTGGTTGTGCTGTCCAGTAAAACATGTTCACAACTCAAATCTGTTCAGTGTGCTGTTATTACACTTGCTTTGGGATACTAGTTGTATCTGCCAAAACAAGTGCATTGATCTAGACACTCAATGTGTGCATTGTGTTCTGGTTTCATTTGCAATAGTTTACCAGACCGTGCCAGGTGTGTGGGTGTACACAGACCCCTATGAGATTGTGGAGAGCCCGGTGTTAACCCTTTTCAACTGAATCCACATGTTGGACAACTGGGATTGAACTGGGAGTTGATGCGAAGCAACAAGCAGAGTTAAACTACGGGACCAGCCCTACTCACCAGGGACGAAACAGGAGCACTAAACACAAGTATGCCAAACCAGGTGGACTAGCTGTGCCACAGTTCTGTAGATTATACAATTCAAGCCATCTTCATTGATCCAGACAACAGGGGATTGTGGTTATTCTTGTCGTCCTACACTATTGGCAGGGAGGGAGCAGCACAGGGTGAGGCACAGAGCAGTGCCCATAGTGCAGGTTAGGGGTTATGTGCCTTTCTCAAGGGCACATGTGCAGTAGGTGGTGCCTGAGATCTTGATGCCAGCCACCCTGCGGTTGCTGCCTCCCTCTCGCCATATCCCTAGAGCACCAGGTACTGTAAGACAACTGTAGATCAAATCAGAACATCAACTAAGTTACACCAGGAAAAAAAAAACACTTCAACTTTTACAACATTTTATCACTATTCCTTACAACCCTTAGGCTGCATCCACACTTTTCCACATGGCAGAGACAAAGACAAGTATCTGTGAAAATTAGCAAAGAATCAAGTTAAAAACCAACTCAAAATCTCTGAAGGCCTCATTGTAGATGACTAGCGAACAGCTGCTGTGACAGTGGAAGACACCAGCTGAAGGAGAATAGAGACTCTCTGCAGGAGAAACCCAGTGATGTTCAACCATGACTACATTTAGATGACTGAATTTAGAGATTACACGCTCATCCTGTGACACTCATGGTTGCTACTATCACACATTGTGGTCTGATAAAGTGTGTAATACAATGATAAGCTCACTGGAAGTGGCCTCTGAATCCCAAATCAATCCCCCCCCAGTCACTTGTGTAGATCTGAGAGGATTGGAAATGTAAGAACTATGGTGGTTGTGGGCAATTCCACACTGTCACTGATTTTTAAAAATTGTATCCTCTTAGAAATGTATTTCAAACATAAAGCAATGATTGAAAAGTTAAACAAACCATACAACTCGATGCACAAGGACTATTTTAACAATTTCCACTGAAGATTTTACAAAACATTTACTTGAAGAACAGCGCAGATGCAAAGTTTGGTAGCAGAATGACTGCACAAAACTGAATTTTCTTACCAAACATTGCATCTGCACTTTCAAGTAAATGTGTTTTTGTAAAATGTTCTGCAGAAAATGTTAGTAAGTCCTTGTGCATAGAGTTGTATGGTTTTAACTTTGCAATCATCTATTTCTGTTTGACATACATTGTAAAGTGAAAGATCTGAGTCTCAGTGTCACTCTGTTGCAGTGGAATGACCCGTGTGTCGGAGATCCATTTCGCCCTCTGATAGACCAGGGGAATGGTCGGCATATTGTTTACACCTATTCAATCCTCTCAAATCTACGTAATTACACTACCTCGGGGCCGTGGGTAGGGTTTGATTTGGGATTCAGGGCCAGAGTAAGGGGGACAGCCAACTTCCCAGTCCAAACATGATCTTCTTAGATGGGATCCATTGTTGCCAAGGCCAGCAGTTCTCCCATCTGCCTACAGGGGGCGATCTCTGCTTCTCTCCTGAGGGGCGCTTTGCACTGCATCGTCACCTCCCTTCTATTAAAAAGTGTGGGGGGAGGCTAATAAAAATGGTCCACACCAACCTGTCATATCACTAAACTCCTAGACACACTGGGGGTGCTGTATTTAGACTCACCCAGCAAAGTACACACTCCAGGAAGACGGACTTTGGAGCCAGTGGGATATATACCAAATACTCCACCCACCCTGCACTTTCAGTAGGTACACTGCAGCTGGGTGTTCTGCAATGCTATGACAGTACACACACACACACATACACACACGTCTCATGAGCTGCTTTCCCCAGATGACAGCGGCTTTATTACACATTTCCATGTAAAGCTGTGTGTCCCTCCTCCCCCTGTACTGTATTGGGGCTTAGCAGCATGGGCCATATGGAGTTGGAACAGCCACACATGCCTTCCCCTGCCCTTCTCTCAGTCTCTATCCCTCTCTCCATTTGTCTCTATCCATCTCTCCCTTTGTCTCTATCCATCTCTCCATTTGTCTCTATCCATCTCTCCATTTGTCTCTATCCATCTCTCCCTTTGTCTCTATCCATCTCTCCCTTTGTCTCTATCCATCTCTCCCTTTGTCTCTATCCATCTCTCCCTTTGTCTCTATCCATCTCTCCCTTTGTCTCTATCCATCTCTCCCTTTGTCTCTATCCATCTCTCCCTTTGTCTCTATCCATCTCTCCCTTTGTCTCTATCCATCTCTCCCTTTGTCTCTATCCATCTCTCCATTTGTCTCTATTAGAGGTCGACCGATTATGATTTTTCAACGCCAATACCGATACCGATTATTGGGGGACCAAAAAAGCCGATAACGATTAATTGGACGATTTCTTTTTACATTTATTTGTAATAATGACAATTACAACAATACTGAATGAACACTTATTTTAACTTAATATAATACATCAATAAAATCAATTTAGCCACAAGTAAATAATGAAACATGTTCAATTTGGTTTAAATAATGCAAAAACAAAGTGTTGGAGAAGAAAGTAAAAGTGCAATATGTGCTATGTAAAAAGTTTAACGTTTCAGTTCCTTGCTCAGAACATGAGAACATATGAAAGCTGGTGGTTCCTTTAAAACATGAGTCTTCAATATTCCCAGGTAAGAAGTTTTAGGTTGTAGTTACTATAGGACTATTTCCCTCTATACCATTTGTATTTCATTAACCGTTGACTATTGGATGTTCTTATAGGCACTTTAGTATTGCCAGTGTAACAGTATAGCTTCCGTCCCTCTAGTGAGCCATTTCACTTCGGTTACACCAGCCTCATCTCGGGAGTTGATAGGCTTGAAGTCATAAACAGCGCAATGCTTGACGCACAACGAAGAGCTGCTGGCAAAACGCACGAAAATGCTGTTTGAATGAATGTTTACGCACCTGCTTCTGCCTACCACCGCTCAGTCAGATACTTGTATGTTTATATGCTCAGTCAGATTATATGCAACGCAGGACACGCTAGATAATATCTAGTAATATCATCAATCATGTGTAGTTAACTAGTGATTATGATTGATTGTTTTTTATTAGATATGTTTAATGCTAGCTAGCAACTTACCTTGGCTTACTGCATTCGCGTAACAGGCAGTCTCCTTGTGGAGTGCAACGAGAGAGAGGCAGGTCGTTATCGCATTGGACTAGTTAACTGTAAGATTGCAAGATTGGATCCCTCGAGCTGGCAAGGTGAAAATCTGTCGTTCTGCCTCTGAACAAGGCAGTTAACCCACCGTTCCTAGGCCGTCATTGAAAATAAGAATGTGTTCTTAATTGACTTGCCTAGTTAAATAAAGATGAAATAAAAAGGTATAAAAATAAATAAAAAATAATCGTCAAATCGGCACCCAAAAATACAGATTGTTACGAAAACTTGAAATCGGCCCTAATTAATCGGCCATTCCGATTAATCGGTCGACCTCTAGTCTCTATTCATCTCTCACTTTCAGTCTCCATTCATCTCTCCCTTTCAGTCTCTATTATCTCTATTCATCTCTCCCTTTCCGTCTCTATTCATCTCTCCCTTTCCGTCTCTATTCATCTCTCCCTTTCCGTCTCTATTCATCTCTCCCTTTCGTCTCTATTCATCTCTCCCTTTCCGTCTCTATTATCTCTCCCTTTCCGTCTCTATTCATCTCTCCCTTTCCGTCTCTATTCATCTCTCCCTTTCCGTCTCTATTCATCTCTCCCTTTCCGTCTCTATTATCTCTCCCTTTCCGTCTCTATTATCTCTCCCTTTCCGTCTCTATTCATCTCTCCCTTTCCGTCTCTATTCATCTCTCCCTTTGTCTCTATTCATCTCTCCCTTTCCGTCTCTATTCATCTTTCCCTTTGTCTCTATTCATCTCTCCCTTTCCGTCTCCATTCATCTCTCCCTTTCCGTCTCCATTCATCTCTCCCTTTCCGTCTCTATTCATCTCTCCCTTTCCGTCTCTATTCATCTCTCCCTTTCCGTCTCTATTATCTCTCCCTTTCCGTCTCTATTATCTCTCCCTTTCCGTCTCTATTCATCTCTCCCTTTCCGTCTCTATTATCTCTCCCTTTCCGTCTCTATTATCTCTCCCTTTCCGTCTCTATTCATCTCTCCCTTTCCGTCTCTATTCATCTCTCCCTTTGTCTCTATTCATCTCTCCCTTTCCGTCTCTATTCATCTCTCCCTTTCCGTCTCTATTCATCTCTCCCTTTCCGTCTCTATTCTCTCTCCCTTTCCGTCTCTATTCATCTCTCCCTTTCCGTCTCTATTCATCTCTCCCTTTCCGTCTCTATTCATCTCTCCCTTTCCGTCTCTATTCATCTCTCCCTTTCCGTCTCTATTCATCTCTCCCTTTCCGTCTCTATTCATCTCTCCCCGTTTCCTCTCCCTCTCTATTCATCTCTCCCTTTCCGTCTCTATTCATCTCTCCCTTTCCGTCTCTATTCATCTCTCCCTTTCCGTCTCTATTCATCTCTCCCTTTCCGTCTCTATTCATCTCTCCCTTTCTCTATTCATCTCTCCTTTCCGTCTCTATTCATCTCTCCCTTTCCGTCTCTATTCATCTCTCCCTTTCCGTCTCTATTCATCTCTCCCTTTCCGTCTCTATTCATCTCTCCCTTTCCGTCTCTATTCATCTCTCCCTTTCCGTCTTTCCGTCTCTATTCATCTCTCCCTTTTCATCTCTCTCTATCTCTCCCTTTCCGTCTCTATTCATCTCTCCCTTTCCGTCTCTATTCATCTCTCCCTTTCCGTCTCTATTCATCTCTCCCTTTCCGTCTCTATTCATCTCTCCCTTTCCGTCTCTATTCATCTCTCCCTTTCCGTCTCTATTCATCTCTCCCTTTCCGTCTCTATTCATCTCTCCCTTTCCGTCTCTATTCATCCCTTTCCGTCCTATTCATCTTCCCTTTCCGTCTCTATTCATCTCTCCCTTTCCGTCTCTATTCATCTCTCCCTTTCCGTCTCTATTCATCTCTCCCTTTCCGTCTCTATTCATCTCTCCCTTTCCGTCTCTATTCATCTCTCCCTTTCCGTCTCTATTCATCTCTCCCTTTCCGTCTCTATTCATCTCTCCCTTTCCGTCTCTATTCATCTCTCCCTTTCATCTCTCCCTTTGTCTCTATTCATCTCTCCCTTTCCGTCTCTATTCATCTCTCCCTTTCCGTCTCTATTCATCTCTCCCTTTCCGTCTCTATTCATCTCCCCCTTTCCGTCTCTATTCATCTCTCCCTTTCCGTCTCTATTCATCTCTCCCTTTCCGTCTCTATTCATCTCTCCCTTTCCGTCTCTATTCATCTCTCCCTTTCCGTCTCTATTCATCTCTCCCTTTCCGTCTCTATTCATCTCTCCCTTTCCGTCTCTATTCATCTCTCCCTTTCCGTCTCTATTCATCTCTCCCTTTCCGTCTCTATTCATCTCTCCCTTTCCGTCTCTATTCATCTCTCCCTTTCCGTCTCTATTCATCTCTCCCTTTCCGTCTCTATTCATCTCTCCCTTTCCGTCTCTATTCATCTCTCCCTTTGTCTCTATTCATCTCTCCCTTTCCGTCTCTATTCATCTCTCCCTTTCCGTCTCTATTCATCTCTCCCTTTGTCTCTATTCATCTCTCCCTTTCCGTCTCTATTCATCTCTCCCTTTCCGTCTCTATTCATCTCTCCCTTTCCGTCTCTATTCATCTCTCCCTTTCCGTCTCTATTCATCTCTCCCTTTCCGTCTCTATTCATCTCTCCCTTTCCGTCTCTATTCATCTCTCCCTTTCCGTCTCTATTCATCTCTCCCTTTCCGTCTCTATTCATCTCTCCTTTCCGTCTCTATTCATCTCTCCCTTTCCGTCTCTATTCATCTCTCCCTTTCCGTCTCTATTCATCTCTCCCTTTCCGTCTCTATTCATCTCTCCCTTTCCGTCTCTATTCATCTCTCCCTTTCCGTCTCTATTCATCTCTCCCTTTCCGTCTCTATTCATCTCTCCCTTTCCGTCTCTATTCATCTCTCCCTTTCCGTCTCTATTCATCTCTCCCTTTCCGTCTCTATTCATCTCTCCTTTATTCATCTCTCCCTTTCCGTCTCTATTCATCTCTCCCTTTCCGTCTCTATTCATCTCTCCCTTTCCGTCTCTATTCATCTCTCCCTTTCCGTCTCTATTCATCTCTCCCTTTCCGTCTCTATTCATCTCTCCCTTTCCGTCTCTATTCATCTCTCCCTTTTCCGTCTCTATTCATCTCTCCCTTTCCGTCTCTATTCATCTCTCCCTTTCCGTCTCTATTCATCTCTCCCTTTCCGTCTCTATTCATCTCTCCCTTCCGTCTCTATTCATCTCTCCCTTTCCGTCTCTATTCATCTCTATTCTATCTCTCCCTTTCCGTCTCTATTCATCTCTCCCCGTCTTTCCATCTCTCTCTATTCATCTCTCCCTTTCCGTCTCTATTCATCTCTCCCTTTCCGTCTCTATTCATCTCTCCCTTTGTCTCTATTCATCTCTCCCTTTCCGTCTCTATTCATCTCTCCCTTTCCGTCTCTATTCATCTCTCCCTTTCCGTCTCTATTCATCTCTCCCTTTCCGTCTCTATTATCTGTCCCTTTCCGTCTCTATTCATCTCTCCTTTCCGTCTCTATTCATCTCTCCCTTTCCGTCTCTATTCATCTCTCCCTTTCCGTCTCTATTCATCTCTCCCTTTCCGTCTCTATTCATCTCTCCCTTTCCGTCTCTATTCATCTCTCCCTTTCCGTCTCTATTCATCTCTCCCTTTCCGTCTCTATTCATCTCTCCCTTTCCGTCTCTATTCATATCTCCCTTTCCGTCTCTATTCATCTCTCCCTTTCCGTCTCTATTCATCTCTCCCTTTCCGTCTCTATTCATCTCTCCCTTTCCGTCTCTATTCATCTCTCCCTTTCCGTCTCTATTATCTCTCCCTTTCCGTCTCTATTATCTCTCCCTTTCCGTCTCTCTCTCCCTTTCCGTTATTCTCTCCCTTTCCGTCTCTATTCATCTCTCCCTTTCCGTCTCTATTCATCTCTCCTTTTCCGTCTCTATTCATCTCTCCTTTCCTCTCCTTTCCGTCTCTATTCATCTCTCCTTTCCGTCTCTATTCATCTCTCCTTTCCGTCTCTATTCATCTCTCCCTTTCCGTCTCTATTCATCTCTCCCTTTCCGTCTCTATTCATCTCTCCTTTCCTCTATTCATCTCTCCCTTTCCGTCTCTATTCATCTCTCCCTTTCCGTCTCTATTCATCTCTCCCTTTCCGTCTCTATTCATCTCTCCCTTTCCGTCTCTATTCATCTCTCCCTTTCCGTCTCTATTCATCTCTCCTTTCCGTCTCTATTCATCTCTCCCCGTTTCATCTCTCCCTTTCCGTCTCTATTCATCTCTATTCATCTCTCCCTTTCCGTCTCTATTCATCTCTCCCTTTCCGTCTCTATTCATCTCTCCCTTTCCGTCTCTATTCATCTCTCCCTTTGTCTCTATTCATCTCTCCCTTTGTCTCTATTCATCTCTCCCTCTTTCATCTCTCCCTTTGTCTCTATTCATCTCTCCCTTTCCGTCTCTATTCATCTCTCCCTTTGTCTCTATTCATCTCTCCCTTTCCGTCTCTATTCATCTCTCCCTTTCCGTCTCTATTCATCTCTCCCTTTCCGTCTCTATTCATCTCTCCCTTTCCGTCTCTATTCATCTCTCCCTTTCTATTCATTCTCCCTTTCCGTCTCTATTCATCTCTCCCTTTCCGTCTCTATTCATCTCTCCCTTTCCGTCTTTTCATCTCTCCCTTTCCGTCTCTATTCATCTCCCTCCGTCTTTTCATCGTCCTATTCATCTCTCCCTTTCCGTCTCTATTCATCTCTCCCTTTCCGTCTCTATTCATCTCTCCTTTCCGTCTCTATTCATCTCTCCCTTTCCGTCTCTATTCATCTCTCCCTTTCCGTCTCTATTCATCTCTCCCTTTCCGTCTCTATTATCTCTCCCTTTCCGTCTCTATTAGCTCTCCCTTTCCGTCTCTATTATCTCTCCCTTTCCGTCTCTATTATCTCTCCCTTTCCGTCTCTATTCATCTCTCCCTTTGTCTCTATTCATCTCTCCCTTTCCGTCTCTATTCATCTCTCCCTTTGTCTCTATTCATCTCTCCCTTTCCGTCTCTATTCATCTCTCCCTTTCCGTCTCTATTCATCTCTCCCTTTCCGTCTCTATTCATCTCTCCCTTTCCGTCTCTATTCATCTCTCCCTTTCCGTCTCTATTCATCTCTCCCTTTCCGTCTCTATTCATCTCTCCCTTTCCGTCTCTATTCATCTCTCCCTTTCCGTCTCTATTCATCTCTCCCTTTCCGTCTCTATTCATCTCTCCCTTTCCGTCTCTATTCATCTCTCCCTTTCCGTCTCTATTCATCTCTCCCTTTCCGTCTCTATTCATCTCTCCCTTTCCGTCTCTATTCATCTCTCCCTTTCCGTCTCTATTCATCTCTCCCTTTCCGTCTCTATTCATCTCTCCCTTTGTCTCTATTCATCTCTCCCTTTCCGTCTCTCCCTTTCCGTCTCTATTCATCTCTCCTTTCCGTCTCTATCTCTCCCTTTCCGTCTCTATTCATCTCTCCCTTTCCTATTCATCTCTCCCTTTCCGTCTCTATTCATCTCTCCCTTTCCGTCTCTATTCATCTCTCCCTTTCCGTCTCTATTCATCTCTCCCTTTCCGTCTCTATTCATCTCTCCCTTTCCGTCTCTATTCATCTCTCCCTTTCCGTCTCTATTCATCTCTCCCTTTCCGTCTCTATTCATCTCTCCCTTTCCGTCTCTATTCATCTCTCCCTTTCCGTCTCTATTCATCTCTCCCTTTCCGTCTCTATTCATCTCTCCCTTTCCGTCTCTATTCATCTCTCCCTTTGTCTCTATTCATCTCTCCCTTTCCGTCTCTATTCATCTCTCCCTTTCCGTCTCTATTCATCTCTCCCTTTCCGTCTCTATTCATCTCTCCCTTTCCGTCTCTATTCATCTCTCCCTTTCCGTCTCTATTCATCTCTCCCTTTCCGTCCTCTATTCATCTCTCCCTTCCGTCTCTATTCATCTCTCCCTTTCCGTCTCTATTCATATCTCCCTTTCCGTCTCTATTCATCTCTCCCTTTCCGTCTCTATTCATCTCTCCCTTTCCGTCTCTATTCATCTCTCCCTTTCCGTCTCTATTCATCTCTCCCTTTCCGTCTCTATTCATATCTCCCTTTCCGTCTCTATTCATCTCTCCCTTTCCGTCTCTATTCATCTCTCCCTTTCCGTCTCTATTCATCTCTCCCTTTCCGTCTCTATTCATCTCTCCCTTTCCGTCTCTATTCATCTCTCCCTTTCCGTCTCTATTCATCTCTCCCTTTCCGTCTCTATTATCTCTCCCTTTCCGTCTCTATTATCTCTCCCTTTCCGTCTCTATTATCTCTCCCTTTCCGTCTCTATTCATCTCTCCCTTTCCGTCTCTATTCATCTCTCCCTTTGTCTCTATTCATCTCTCCCTTTGTCTCTATTCATCTCTCCCTTTGTCTCTATTCATCTCTCCCTTTGTCTCTATTCATCTCTCCCTTTCCGTCTCTATTCATCTCTCCCTTTCCGTCTCTATTCATCTCTCCCTTTCCGTCTCTATTCATCTCTCCCTTTCCGTCTCTATTCATCTCTCCCTTTCCGTCTCTATTCATCTTTCCCTTTGTCTCTATTCATCTCTCCCTTTCCGTCTCTATTCATCTCTCCCTTTCCGTCTCTATTCATCTCTCCCTTTCCGTCTCTATTCATCTCTCCCTTTCCGTCTCTATTCATCTCTCCCTTTCCGTCTCTATTCATCTCTCCCTTTCCGTCTCTATTCATCTCTCCCTTTCCGTCTCTATTCATCTCTCCCTTTCCGTCTCTATTCATCTCTCCCTTTCCGTCTCTATTCATCTCTCCCTTTCCGTCTCTATTCATCTCTCCCTTTCCGTCTCTATTCATCTCTCCCTTTCCGTCTCTATTCATCTCTCCTTTCCGTCTCTATTCATCTCTCCTTTCCGTCTCTTTCATCTCTCTTTCCGTTCTATTCATCTCTCCTTTCCGTCTCTATTCATCTCTCCCTTTCCGTCTCTATTCATCTCTCCCTTTCCGTTTCCGTCTCTATTCATCTCTCCCTTTCCGTCTCTATTCATATCTCCCTTTCCGTCTCTATTCATATCTCCCTTTCCGTCTCTATTCATCTCTCCCTTTCCGTCTCTATTCATCTCTCCCTTTCCGTCTCTATTCATCTCTCCCTTTCCGTCTCTATTCATCTCTCCCTTTCCGTCTCTATTCATCTCTCCCTTTGTCTGTATTCATCTCTCCCTTTGTCTGTATTCATCTCTCCCTTTGTCTGTATTCATCTCTCCCTTTGTCTGTATTCATCTCTCCCTTTGTCTGTATTCATCTCTCCCTTTGTCTGTATTCATCTCTCCCTTTGTCTGTATTCATCACTCCCTTTGTCTGTATTCATCTCTCCCTTTGTCTGTATTCATCTCTCCCTTTGTCTGTATTCATCTCTCCTTTCTCTCGGTCCATTCCTCACCATCCCTGTCTTCTGTCTTTCTCTCTCCATCCATCCGTCCCAGTTAGCAGGATGGTCGACAGACTCACTGGTACTGGTTTGTCTCCAAGACCATCTTAGGGCAGCTGCCAGTACACTTAATATTCACCCTACAGAATCATGAAGATGATCATCTGAGATCACAGAAATGCATTTGATATAATATTCCCGACACAAGAACAGAGTTTGGTAGGAGGGGCTTTAGCTTTGCTGGCCCGTCATTGTGGAAGATTTTACAAAATAATTTAAAACTGGATCTTTTTTATTCTGATTGATGATTTTAAATCCCAAATTGGAGGGCTGCTGACAACATTTTGCATATGTTTTGAAACCTGTTATTTTAAGCTCTCTTATGCACTTTGCACTGTTTTAACTTCCATTCATTGTGTTCTCATATGGAACTATATGTATGCTGCTTCTCCAGGGCTCACTTTTTTATTTTACCTTTATTTAACTAGGCAAGTCAGTTAAGAACAAATTCTTATTTTCAATGACTGCCTAGGAACAGTGGGTTAACTGCCTGTTCAGGGGCAGAACGACAGATTTGTACCTTGTCAGCTCGGGGATTTGAACTTGCAACCTTCCGGTTACTAGCCCAACACTCTAACCACTAGGCTACTTGGAAAAGAGATGTCTCAATGTGTCATCTCTCGTTAAATAAAGGATGAATAAAAACACAATATCCTTCTTTCCCATCCCTCCAGAGGATAGAAACAAGTCTATAAATTAAAAGACTTGTGAAAACAACACGGCCTGCTAGACGATTAGAGGCCGTACAGAGGCCAGAGGAGAATCACAGAATCACAGATATGAGGATTAGCTGCCACGAATCACACAGCCGCACAGCCAAAGCGGTCAAATATTGCTCAGAGGA
Source organism: Oncorhynchus keta (assembly GCF_023373465.1). Lineage (NCBI taxonomy): Eukaryota > Metazoa > Chordata > Actinopteri > Salmoniformes > Salmonidae > Oncorhynchus > Oncorhynchus keta. Next base: position 1,503,291 of record NW_026290920.1, on the reverse strand, counting down.
TCGTGTGCATGGTGCATGCTGCATGCTGCTTTGGCCGTCTGATGCCATTCGTTGTCAACGGTCTTTTTTAGCTATTCAACTGTACAGTTACAGCACGGCTGGGCTCATTGATTTAATCTGCGCCCCAAATGGCAACCTATTCCCTACATAGGGCACTAGTTTTGACCAGAGCCCTATGGACCCTGGTCAAAAGCAGTGCACCTAGGGAATAGGGTGCCATTGAGGGCACACTGAGCTGGTGTGAGAGAGAGGAAGTGATCTTAACATATGTTAACCAAAATAGAGGCTTGTTGTTAATGGGTGGGTGGTGGTAGATAATTAAACAGACCACCTAAGCAGAGGATAAAGGTTCTCTAGAATCAGAAATACATCACACACTCACACAGAGAGAGCACAGGAATGTCTAAATCCCATCCCGAGGAGGGCCTTTTTGTTAGTCTATCCCGGGGGAGATCAGTGTAAGATCCCATTCCCAAGAAGGCCTTTAAGTTAGTCTATCCCTGGGGGAGGTCAGTGTAAGAGCCTATCCCCGTGGAGAACAGGCCAGGCTGGGAAGAGAGCAGGGCCATGGAAAGATGGGTGGTGTGTACAGTGCCTTCTGAAAGTATTCACACCACTTCACTTTTTCCACATTTTGTTGTGTTAGAAAGTTGGATTAAAATGTATTTAATTGTTCTTTTTTGTCAACTATCTACACAGAATACTCTTTGTCAAAGTGGAAGATTTTTTTAACATTAGTAAAACATTTATGAAATATAAAACAGTAATATATCTTGATTAGATAAGTCTTCAAACCCCTGAGTCAATGCATGTTAGAATCGCCTCCGGCAGCAATTACAGCTGTGAGTCTTTCTGGGTAAGTCTGTAAGAGCTTTGCAAATCTAGATTGTACAATATTTGCACATTATTATTTTTTAAATGATTCAAGCTCTGTCAAGTTGATCATTGCTAGACAGACATTTTCAAGTCTTGCCATAGATTTTCAAGCCAATTTAAGTTAAAACTGTAACCAGGCCACTCAAGAACATTCACTGTCTTCATGTAGAAGTATAGATTTGTGTAGATTTGACCTTATGTTTTAGGTTATTGTCCTGCTGAAAGAGGAATTTATCGGCCAGTGTCTGTTGGAAAGCAGACTGAACCAGGTTTTCCTCCGGATTTTGCCTATGCTTAGCTCAATTTAGTTTATTTTTCTAATTAAAAAAAACTCCCTAAACTTTGCCGATGACAAGCATAACCATAACATGATGCAGCCACCACAGTGCTTGAAAATATGAAGAGCAGGACTCCGTGTTGGATTTGCCCCAAACATAACTTTTTTACTTTAGTGCCTTATTGCAAACAGGATGCATGTATTGGAATAGTTTTTATTCTGTACAGGCTTCCTTTCTTCCATTCTGTCAAATTAGGTTAGTATTGTGGAGTAACTACAATGTTGATCCATCCTCAGTTTTCTCCAATCACAACCATTAAAAACTCTAACTATTAAAAAGGGTGAAATCCCTGAGTGGTTTCCTTCTTCTCCAGCAAATGAGTGTAATTAATAACTTCACCATGTTCAAAAGGGATATTCAATGTCTTCTTTTTTTAAATCCATCTACCAATAAGTACCCTTCTTTGTGAAGTATTGGAAAACCTCCCTGGTCTTTATGGTTGAATGTGTTTGAAATTCACTTCTCAGCTGAGGGACCTTACAGATAATTGTGTGTGATACTGAGATGGAGTCATTAAAAAATATTATTGCACACAGAGTGAGTCCATGCAACTTACGTGTCTTGTTAAGCACATTTTTACCCATGAAAGTATTTAGGCTTGCCATAACAAAGTGGGTTGAATACTTACCAATTCAAGACATTTTAGCTTTGAATTAATTTGTAAAATTGTTAAACATTGTTCAACCTTCAGATTATCTGGTATTGTGTGTAGGCCAGTGACACAAAATATAATTGTAATCCAATTTAAATTAGGCTGTACAAAGGGTGTGAATACTTTCTGAAGGCACTGTAGGTGGGGGTGGAGGAGGGCGTGGGACAGGGAGAGAGCCAGAGACCCCGGTGACTGACCCTGGTCCAGCTGGGCTCCATAGGGACACATCAGTGCCTCTTGCCCAGGGCCCAAGTCTCCAGACCCAGGGTGCAGGGCCCTAGCCAAGGAACGCCTCTACCCAGACACCGGTGGGATCATGGCTCCCTCTTGGGGAGTAGTGTACTGAGAAACCAGCTCCAAATACACAACCTGACCCCTTCTTCACTGGGGTCACACCAGACACACTGAACACCCACTATAACAGGCCATGAGAAGAGGAGGGGGAAGGGAGCGAGCGAGAGAAAGAGGGGGAGGGAGAAAGGGAGAGCGAGAGATGGAGAGTCCAAAAGGAAGGAAGAGGAAAAGAGGGTATTTTGCACCAAATTGATAAATTCCTCCGGAGAGATCTAACAGGTCAGGCAGCCATATTTAGATGTGAGAGAACCACAACCTTAAAATAACAATCTGGAGGGGGAGATAATGATAAAACCTGTTGTCCCGACAGCTAGTCAGAGAGAGGACAGTGCACTACATAGGGAATAGGGTGCCATTTGGGACGTAACCAGGGACTGTGTGTGTGAACGGTGCGGTTCCCCTAGCTGCATATCTGTCGTGCTTGCCTGGCCCGCGCTGCCAATCCCAAAGCATTGACCCCATTGGTCTCTAAGCCCACTGATCTGAAAGCAGGCTTTAGACAAGCCAGCAGCCTGCAATGCATCTCGACGCACTGGAGTGGTTTCACAACGCTAGACAGACAAGAGCACACACACGTACGTGTAGTATACATACAGACCGCCATACAATACTAATGGATACAAAGCCTCCAAAGAAAAACACACAGAGAAACACTTGCTATCTACACTCTGGATCAGCACTTCATCCTCTCGTAATTGTCTGTTTGATGACAGCCAGGGACACTAAGCCTGTGTATAGACAGCGGGCTCTGATCTGCTCTCTGGGGCGCGGACAGAGCTGAAAGGGTTAAGGGGATTTGTGGCCCGTCTCCAGGCAACCTGCCGAGGCGGTAATGCAGTGCAGATGTGGTCGGCGCTGTAAACACTTCCCACTCTGCTCTCTCCCCTGAGATGGACCAGCACTGGAGCATCTGTCTCCTAGACCCAGACTGAATCTCAGCAACAAGACCACAGAGTCAAGCAGAGACACATTAACAAATCAATTCAATATACAAAAACACAGTGACCGATCCAAACTGACAGCCACAAAACAGACACCACCAACACTACCAGACCCTTATTGGCACAGACCTGAAATACTACCAGATCGATACACTCCCAAGAACTACACACTCACAGACCGAATGCTGCCTTCTCATCTGTGTTGATATGTGTAAGAGCATCTGCTTAATGACCAAAATGCCAAATGTATTTTCCATTATCTAGGAAGAACAGACCAGCCCACAGTCCAGATCTGCTGTCACCCACTGAAAGACATTCTGACACTAGTTGGTTTCAATACAAATCTACAGCCTGTAGATGAGAACTTCTTAGGTCAAGGAAAACATCTAAAAGAGGAAACTACTTCCCATTGGCCTTTGAAGAATGTAACATGGCATGGGCACTACTACCACCACAACACATGTAAGCACACAACCTCAGGGTCAAAAATAGAACAAGGCCTATATCAACAAACGAAGGTCCGGTGGGCTTGAAAGGTGAAGTTGCCTCGAGGTGCTGGTCTTGGGTCAGTTTTGTATTTCCCCAATTAATGGTTAAGGTTAGGATTCGGGAAGATGATCCTAGATCTGTACTTACAGCACTAATGTGGAGGGCATAGATCTGCTGGGAACCTGCTTCTCAACTGGTGGATCAGAAGCCACTTGTGGCCGATTGCTTCTGGGTCACAGCAGGTTGTTGCTCACAATACCAGTATCTACCATACTGCATAACATGAATCAGACTAAACTACAACACAATCTACACAGAGAGCAGATTCATAGCCAACCTTGGCCTTTCTCCATTTCCCTACACCCACATTAACATCTACTAAAATATGCATATGCAACCAATAACATTTGACTTGATGGCAGGGGCTACCACTGAAAAGCACTTCAAATACAAGACAGACCCAAATAGTGGGTTCGATTCCCGGGACCACCCATACGTAGAATGTATGCACACATGACTGTAAGTCGCTTTGGATAAAAGCGTCTGCTACATGGCATATATTATTATTATTATTACTCCCAGATCTTCTCACCAATCTAGCTTGAGCTTCACAGTGACTTTGAGAGGGGAAATAAATATACTGAACAAAAATATAAAATGCAACAATTAAAGATTTTACTGAATGATCAGTCAAATTTTAAAAAATCATTAGGCCCTAATATATGGATTTCACATGACTGGACAGGGGTGCAGCCATGGGGAGCCAGGCCCAGCCAATCAGAACGAGTTTCTCCCCAGAAAAGGGCTTTATTACAGACAGAAATAACCCCCCTTCAGACGATCCCACAGGTGAGGAAGCCGGATGTGGAGGTCCTGGGCAGGCGTGGTTACACGTGGTCTGCGGTTGTGAGGACATACTGCCAAATTCTCTAAAATGATGTTGGAGGCAGCTTATGGTAGTGAAATGAACATTCAATTCTAGAGCAACAGCTCTGGTGGACATTCCTGCAGTCAGCATGTCAATTGCACGCTCCCTTAAAACTTGAGACATCTGTGGCATTGTGTTGTGACAAAAGTGCACATTTTAAAGTGACCTTTTATTAACCCCAGCACAAGGTTCACCTGTGTAATGACCTTGGAAGGGAAAAGGAAAATTAAAAATGGTCACTAATAGGGATGTAAACCAATTTGTGCATATGGAACATTTCTGGGTTATTTTTATTTCAGCTCATTAAACATGGAACCAACACTTTACATGTAGCGTTTATATTTTTGTTAAGTATACAAACTTATGTTATGTTTTCCTTCATCAGTTAACATTAAGTGGTGACAGAATCCAGAAAGGATCAAAAACACACAACCCAGACTTCACACCAAGTTCAGCAGAGAGTCAATGTGGTGGAAAACTCCAACAACAACTGAAAAGATTAACTATAAACAGTGGAGTCACAGATGAACTGGAACAGATCGCAGAGCTCGCTTCACCCTTTGACCCTACCGAGAGCACCAAAAAACAGAGAGGGACGGATGTGACCTTAACACACGCGGTGCACACAGTAGTCAGAGCCAACAGAGGGGAGCATATCCCTGTAACACTGTGGAGTGGAGCGGGAGGCTAGGATTGGCCAGCAGGGCCATGGAGGGGTTAGTGCCAATAATGCTGAGGGAGCAAGGAAGATGGAGAGAGAGGAGGGAGAGAGAGACTGAAATAAAATGTTAAATTATGCCATTTATATTTCATGGGGCAAGATACCTTACAGAGAGAGAGAGAGAGCGAGCAAAGGATAGAGATATGGAGAGATATCTAAAAGAAATACCTAAAAGAGGAGAGAAAGCAATATAGAAAGATTACGGTAAGCTGGCCACACAACTCTGTCCTTGAGGGATGGAAGTGTGTTAGTCAGAGAAGAATGCATGTGGTGAGTAGTTGGGTGGACACCAGGGCCTCTGGTCCAGTAGAGAGAAGCATTAAGACAGGTCTTAGACATCAATAAAACACAGACATTTAAAACTGTGCATCAATACAAGGCATTAACAACATGTCTTTCAGCAACCACAAAAACAAGAGTCATTCAATCAATCCCTAGAATATGGTGAAACAGAGCCTTAACATGAGGACCTCAAAGACATTCATCATTAGCCAAGTCACTTTTGCTCATATGATGTATTCTATACTGTGTAGCTAGCATGTCACATAATGCCTAGGATCGCTTGGTTTGCTGAAAATCCATTAGGTGGCCTCTGGAAGCACTTGATTAGCAGCCATCTGAATGAGGGATGTACACATAAAACACTGGTTACCAAGTCAACACGTTTAACCAGTTCAGGGCAGTAACTGAAGAGAGGAAGTGGGAAAAGTTGTGTTTGTCTGCCGAGGCTGAATGCTCTAAAACAAATACATCACTGTTCTCCGTCTAAGGGTTAAATATGGTCCTATTTGATCTAATAAATTATCCCCAAGGGAGATTCTTGAAGGAAAACACTGAAGTATAACTACACTGAAATCCTGATTTAATGTCCTAACGCAGACGGATTCATAACCTGATTTTTCAACTAAAACATAGGCCCACCTTCTCTGGTTTTATTGTTTATGTGCGTAATTAGCGAAGCTTCAGAAATGTTTTTACATAAACAATTTGGTTAAACAGTAATAGAGGCGCTGTCAAAAAGTTTAAAACTTCAACAACGCTTAATCTTGTTCAACCAAACCCAATCAGATTTGATCTAGGCTATCACTATCCCACAACGGGTCAATTGTGATGGAGCCAAGAGGCAGTGTGAATCAATCCCAACCCAAATCCAGAGTAAATCTGTGTCCGTATGTTTGTGTAGCACATGCCTGTGTGTATGATGCACATGGCACTCCCTCCCTGCTCTTTCTGGGAACACGAAGTCACATCTGTTTGCTCGGTCAGGAGGTTTGTCATCACAGGCCAACCTGTTTTTGTCTGTCAACAACGACATGAGGGTGTGGACCTGCCGACCTACACACCGATCTTGGGACAGATTTGGATTTCCCCCACTATTGGTTAAGGTTAGGATTGGGGAGGGGGAGGGGAAACCAGGTTTTATGACACTGTCCTCCAGTACAGTACAGTAAGAGCAAAGATGGAGGCCATGTGTGTCCATGCTGGGCTTCAGAGGCTGCAGTTCTACGGGGGTGAGAGGAGAAGGCAGGGTGACTGGCAGCCGGCCAAGCCAACATTCAAAACACACAACTGTATAGAGCGAGAGAGAGAGGAAGAGAGCGGGAGAGGGAGGGGCTCGGCTAAGCCCTTTATTGCAGGGCTGCAATTCACTGCCTTGTAAACACTGGAGGGGGAGAAAACTGTCCAGTAATTACACTGCTGCCTTCTCTAGGTAGGTAAAACCAGGCAGGCAGTTTAACTGAAGAAACACACTAGCACAAACGCGCATGCACACACATGGCAGTGATACCTAACGAGCAATAATAAGCCATGACATTATCACATTTTGTAAACGGTGTTGATTTCCCCTTTAAGCTGGAGATACTTAAGCAAAGCACAGGAGGACCACAAAGACTTGTGGGCCAGATTCACCCTATGACAGCAATGAGTCACAACAGCGGCAGGTAGAGCATTAGAATGACGCCATCTGACCTTTAAACCAAAAGGCTATCTGTCAGAAGCACCTCTGTAGACGCGTGGCCCACCTGGGTGCCTCACGTGGCAATCTGATCCCTTCACTGAGCATCTCTGAGTAGATACAATGGCTGCATCTCAGATGGCATCCTATCCCCTATATAGTCACGAGTCCTGGACCCTGGTCAAAAGTAGTGCCCTATATAGGTCACGAGCCCTGGTCAAAAGTAGTGCCCTATATAGGTCATGAGCCCTGGTCAAAAGTAGTGCCCTATATAGGTCAGGAGCCCTGGTCAAAAGTAGTGTCCTATATAGGTCAGGAGCCCTGGTCAAAAGTAGTGCCCTATATAGGTCAGGAGCCCTGGTCAAAAGTAGTGCCCTATATAGGTCAGGAGCCCTGGTCAAAAGTAGTGCCCTATATAGGTCAGGAGCCCTGGTCAAAAGTAGTGCCCTATATAGGTCAGGAGCCCTGGTCAAAAGTAGTGCACTATATACAGTAGTCACAAGCCCTGGTCAAAAGTAGTGCATTATGTAGTCACGAGTCCTGGACCCTGGTCAAAAGTAGTGCCCTATATAAGGGATAGGGTGCCATTTGGGATTCAACAATGCTTAATGCAAATCTGCCTGCTGCACAAGGGTATTACTGGGCCATAATCTTGATTCAGAGTAAGTTAAAGTAGCTGTCCAGTGTTCCATGTCGATCAAAAATTACAATTATGTTAAAAACAGCTTTTTTTGTTAGTTGTTTTTACACAACATTACAAATACTAGTATCTGTAAAGCCACTCACCTTCTCCAGTTGTTGTCCGGCGGAGGGGACAGGTACACGGTTCCGTACGGGGAGCTCTCCATGTGGGGCCCAGTCAAGGAAATGACAATAATGGAACACAACTCTGCCTTAACAAAACATTACTTTTCATGCATTTCTAAATAACAGTGGACTACATTTCCTAACAGTACAACTACTTAACTATTCTATTACTACATTCTAGTCTAATTCCTCATTTGATTCAAATAGAGTATGAGATTGAGTAAAGATTTCTCTATACGCGCACACGTGATATGGGACTGAATAAATGCATGCAGGAAATAGTGGTGCGAGGTTCTGTGAACAATATGGCTGCCTGGACTAGGCCCAACCCCCGCAATGGAGTTCCTGACATTGTCTAGAGAGCAGTAGGGAGTGAAGTGCAATGTAGAGTCAGACTATAGACGGCTTTACACTTTCAGTTAACTCACCTCACTCTCATGAAAGTAAGGTAAGAGGGTCTCTGTGCTTTTCATTGAGAAAGGACAGGCGGAACTCACTCAAAAGCAAAATAGTACTTGATTCTATCAAGTTCTAGCTAGTTTAAAAAACACGTTTCAGGCCATTAAAAAGCCTACCAGTAAGCAGAAATGATGCACCATTAGCACACACACTGATTTTCTATATGTATTTTGAAAATCAAACAGAAACTTGGCTAAATAAATATGTTGGAGCGCCTCCCATCTCTAATAGGGACTTAGACTACTCTCATTACCAGCCATCATTTGTAAAGGGTCTGGTTAAATAAATATGTTGGAGCGCCTCCCATCTCTAATAGGGACTTAGACTACTCTCATTACCAGCCATCATTTGTAAAGGGTCTGGTTAAATAAATATGTTGGAGCGCATCCCATCTCTAATAGGGACTTAGACTACTCTCATTACCAGCCATCATTTGTAAAGTGTCTGGTTAAATAAATATGTTGGAGCGCCTCCCATCTCGAATAGGGACTTAGACTACTCTCATTACCAGCCATCATTTGTAAAGGGTCTGGTTAAATGAAGTCATTTCTACAGAGTGACTGGCTGGCTGGGGCAGATGGAGCCTGGTGCCCTCCTGGCAACCCCTAGCACAGATCTCCTTCAGTGACTCTGGCTCACTGCAATCAAAACACCACACACATTAAGGGCTAGGCAATATATCACATTCATTTGAATGTAATGTTTCTGTGCGATATTCCAAATGCCTGGAAAACGAATGCTCATTGTCATGTGCGGTACTGCTAGCAGCATTTTAGCCAGACTGTTATACTAGCTGTCTAGTCAGTGTTTCATAAATCAATTATATAAATTGCCACCTCATTTTGAGAAATAAGTTGGGCCACTTTATTTCAACATCTGAACTACGTAGACAGGCTAGCATGCTGTTCAAACAGTTGGAGAGGACAGAAGGGTGTGTTCATAACAATTCAACTGTTCTACCTTGTTAGACAGCAAATAGACCCAAGTAGGCTAAATTTAAAATATAAAGATTAGTGGTCTACTCACTAGCACATGGGCTTGAGTGTTTATGAGACTGGTGTTAATTATCTAGAATGCCTGCGACAAGAAGTTAGTCTTTATTAGTGAATGTGCATGGTTGTGGTTATATTTGTATTGTATTGTATTGTATTTGTATTTTTTTTCATACAGATTGAAAGACAGATCAGTGATTATTACAAAAAAAAGCAGGTTAAACTATTTTGATAAAATTGTCATTTTATGGATGTGCAAGGCTTATATTTAGGATTAGTATAATTTCGCAAGTCCTGAATTCATGTTTATTGCTGACTGTTTGAAATGCAGTGTATTTGAACTTAAATTGTACAACAAAGCTTATTTAGAGATTTACTGTATATTGTGAATTGCCCATAAATTTATTTGACCCTTTATTTAAAAGTTTGATTTTTTGGCCATAATCTCAGACCAGTGTATGAGAGGACATAATGGAAGGAGATCCCATCCCAACAGGTTATTTCAGTCCAGTCTGCATTAAGGCAATCAGAATTGTACTCTAGATCAGGGGTACTCAAACTTTAGGGCCAAGGACAAATATTTGTGATAGCAAATTCATCAGGGACCCGATCCAAAATCAGAAAACAACTAGAGTGAGATAAATAAATAAATAAAAAGCATACAAGTACTTTTACTCCTGCAGTGCACGGCTGGACAAACCAAGTCTCGGGCCCTGGGAAAGAACATTTTAAAAGCCTGTCTCTTGGGATCAGAGAACATTTAGCAGTTTTCAAGTTAACTTACATCAATTATACACATTTTTGTCATGGGGCAGAGAGATTGTGTTGTTGTAGCCTGACAAGCTAATATCCTGCAAGTCTACACATTGTGACATTTATGTAAGAAAATAATTAGGGAACACAATCAGTGTAGAGTTGAACACTGTATAAATTGGTAGAATGTATTTATTTGACCCTTTATTTAACCAGGCAAGTCAGTTAAGAACAAATTCTAATTTACAATGACAGCCTAGGAACAGTGGGTTAAATGCCTTGTTCAGGGGCAGAACGAAAGATTGTACCTTGTCAGCTCAGGGATTTGTTCTAGCAACCTTTCGGTTACTGACCCAACGCTCAAACCACTAGGCTACCTTCCGCCTCAATACTGCAGTGGATACCATTATCCCTGTGAGCCTCCCAGGCCCATGTTGCCAAGGGTTATGAAGATACATCGTAGACATTGTATTACATTATACACTCTAAACCTATTCCATATCAATAAAAAAAGTTAGTATTATTCATAATAAAAAGTATGTTTTATTATTTGTTTTCAAGTATTTTGAGATCTGGCCTCCGGAGGTACTGCAGGGGGTCCTCACAATCTCACAATTCTGCAGCGATACGCCATCCCATCTGGTTTGCACTTAGTGGGGCTATCATCTGTTATTCAACAGGCCAATGACCCAAAACACACCTCCAGGGCTATTTGACTAAGGAGAGTGATTCAGTGCTGTAATCAGATGATCTGGCCACCACAATCACCCGACCTCAAACCCAATTGAGATGGTTAGGGATGAGTTCGACAGCAGAGTGAAGAAAAAGCAGCCAACGAGTGCATATGTAGAAACTCCTTCAAGACTATTGGAAAAGCATTCCAGGTGACTACCTCAAAGCTGGTTGAGAGAATGCCAAGAAAGTGCAAAGCTGTCAAAGCAAAGGGTGGCTATTTTGATTTGTTTAACACTTTTTTGGTTACTACATGATTCCATATGTGTTTCAGAAAACAGTAAAAAATAAAGAAAAGCTTAGAATATGTATGTATGTATATATGTACAGTGGGGCAAAAAAGTATTTAGTCAGCCACCAATTGTGCAAGTTCTCCCACTTAAAAAGATGAGGCCTGTAATTTTCATCATAGGTACACTTCAACTATGACAGACAAAATGAGAAGAAGAAAAAAAATCCAGAAAATCACATTGTAGGATTTTTTATGAATTTATTTGCAAATCATTTGCAAATCATTATCAAAATAATGAAACACATATGGAATCATGTAGTAACACAATTGGTATCTGACTAAATACTTTTTTGCCCCACTGTATGTATGTATGTATGTATTACATTTACATTTAAGTCATTTAGCAGACGCTCTTATCCAGAGCGACTTACAAATTGGTGCATTCACCTTATGACATCCAGTGGAACAGCCACTTTACAATAGTGCATCTAAATATTTTAAGGGGGGTGAGAAGGATTACTTTATCCTGTCCTAGGTATGTATGTATTTTTTTACTGCTCTAATTAGGTTGGTAACCAGTTTAAAATAGCAATAAGGTACCTTGAGGGTTTGTGATATATGGCCAATATACCATGGCAAAGGTCTGTGTCCTAGCACTCCACGTTGCATCGTGCGAAAGAACAGCCATATACCTCTCCCCCTCGGGACTTATTGCTTAAATATTTAATGGTGTGTAAAGACAGTATATGAATAGAAAAGGGTGTGTACAGTACAATAAGCTAACCTTTACATAATATATAGGTGTAGATAGATATCACTGAGTGGAAAGCTCTCGCTGCAACGACAGGACATGTGATGATCAGAATATAATAATAATATGCTGCAAAGCAACTTACAGCAGTGTGTCCATTTTTCATATGTGAAGCCTGGAGCAATTGTCACAGACAGACATTTGTCTTGGTCAGCCTAAGGGTAACGCAGTGCAAATTTAAAAAGGGACTAGCATCCTGCCTATAGCCTAACCCTGAAAGCTCTGAAAAACAAGAACACGGTGCGGTCCTGTTAATAGGCCAGCTGACATGGCTGATTAGAAGACAGGGATTAGCAAAACATGTTCTATGTTGATGTGATCAATAAAGTTACATGACATCACAACGGGGCAACCGGGAGACATTAATGACATGCATGTTCCTGGTCCGCAAAGCCAGAAGCAACGGATGGATTACCACTGGGGGAGATCTAATAACTGCTAATGCAGAGTGAGTGAGTGAGTGAGTGAGTGAGTGAGTGAGTGAGTGAGAGAGAGAGACAAAGAATGATGGAGAGAAAGGATGAGGGAGAGCGAGAGAGAAGAAAGTAAGGTACAAAGAAAGACAGATGGCAAGGTAGAGAAAGAAAGAAAATAGACAGGAAATGGATTGGTAGATTGAGAAAGAGGTAGAGGGAGGAAAAGAGAGCAATCACACTGAAAGCTTTGTCCACCCTCTTCAATACATTTGTCATTTTGCAGATGCTCTTATCCAGAGTGACTTAAGGAGCAATTAGGGTTACGTGCCTTGCTCAAGGGTACGTTGACAGATTTTTCAATTATATGGTTTATTTTGCCCCAGTTTTATTTATTTATTTTATTTAAAAAAGCACCATTAGATATACTGAAAACTTCAGTGTTGTGGTCATCTTCAGCTTTTGAATGATCCATAAGTAAACAGTAGGCAGCCTAGCGGTTAAGAGCGTTGGATCGAGCCGACTAGGTGAGGTGCTCTGAGAGTTGCATCACATGAATATATATTTATTCAACCTTTTCTTTTTCCATAAGGAGTTCCTTACTGTTCAAGTCTGTGTGCATCAAGTTATAGTTATGCCGATGTTTCAGTTCTTGACTTGAAGGCTTGTCCAACTTACATAAACCTGGAGAATTAAAAGAATAGCCGAGAACTTGACTGAACGTGGTAGTTGCTGTTGCTAGCAGATCAAGTTCTGGGAAGTCTATTGTTGGTCTTGGAGACAGACGGGTGTGTGTGAGAAAGGGAAAGAGGAGAGAAGGGGGAAAAGAGAGTGTGTGTGTGAGAAAGCAAGAGAGAAAGGGGGAGAGTGTGTGCGTGATCTCGCCGGGCTTCAGCAGCAGAGAGAGGAAGTCTTTGATTTGGATGGATATTGAGTTGCATGTTCCATTCCCCATAATTCATCAGGATGATTCCCTGGCAGGCAGTGGCAAACAGGGTGCTGGTAAGTTATTCAGAGTGAGACGTGAGACACGCACACACATAAAATAAACGCATACACACAAATTATCCCTCTGCTCCAGTATGTCTAGAGAGAAAGGGACTAGAGCACACACAGTATGCTCTTCTGGACATCACAGTACTTGGGTGCTTGGCATCACCCTACCAGAGAGTTTAATAGATTAGCTAGTAAACTGACCAGACCTGATGACTATAGAACCATACCACCTCATTTACAAGAGCACCAGAAGACCCATACCACCTCATTTACAAGAGCACCAGAAGACCCATACCATCTCATTTACAACAGTGCCAGAAAACTGATACCACCTCATTTATAACAGTGACAATTTAAAATAAAAAATAACATGTCTACACACACAGGAGTTTTAAAAGAGGAATTTTAAAGCGTCAGCATGCTTCACTTCGGCTGGAGCCCAGCCGTAGGCGAACCGAACCAGTGTGCTAGCATATTCCCTTAATAGACCTTCACTTGAAAAACAAGAAAAGGTGCCAATAGTACTGTTTGTCCCTTTTGAGACACCATAGCCAGTATACACTTACTCAAAATAGTTAGAATTAATCAAAGATAAAAATTAATGACAGATTTCTTTAGTTTATGTTTTTGCAGTCGGGCAATTTTTCATCTGACTAGGATGTTTGGTGCAGTATTTCTCAAGTGAAAGCATGTGCATTAGGACAAGTAGTGTCTCGTTGAAAGACAACAGGCACTTCATTGAAGAACTTCTACTGTTGACCAATCGCCAACAAGGGGGTAGACTTCGGCTTGCCTCGAGAAAAAAAATGTTGTGCACCCGAACAGAACTGTTTCGTGTGGGAAACATGCAGACGCCTTCACACAAACGTTTCAACTAAAAGCCTTCTTCAGTTCATTCAGTTAGTAAACCCACATGGAGTGAAGGGTGTTGAAATAAACTAGAGAAATGGGAGGATAGTCAAGAGTGTATACTGTAGTAGTAGGTTAGTTAAACAACTACAGTACAGTCCAACCACTGCTGCTAAAATCTACAGTGCTTCAGAAAACCCTGAGTGGAGAGCGAAGAGGGGATGAAAAGGAGAGGATGTTCTAGAAGAGTGGGCGTAGTGAAATCTCCTCGGCTCTCTTTCACCGCCTGTCTGATCTTGGCAGACTCGACCAGTCCGACTCGAGTGAAAAACAAGCTCCAACTGTGAGGGACATCTGGCATGTAGGGGGGGGGAAGAAAAAAAGATTGCCTGCAGAGTGAAAACACATTTTGGCTGGAGGATACTCCTCTGCCCGGCCTCTTCCTTCTCCCAGTGTGAAGATCATATGCTGCAGGGTGCTGCTGACTCAGTATCCAGACCTCAAACACACACACACACACACACACACTGGAGCAACCTCTATTTACACAAACAAAGGGCCTGTTTGCACACACAGAGCCAAAAACCAGGAGAGCCTACTACTGTGTGTGTTAGTCCCTTCCTCTCCAGAGATACTGACTCAACACTATAAACGTCAGCTACTACAGCGCCTAAAATCACTGCAAAACTTAAGAGCTGCAGTTTTTTTCAGAATGGGTGGCAAGGAATAAGTTAGTCCTGAATATTTAAAAAATGTAAAAGCATTGTATTTGGGACAAATCATTCACTAAACATCAACTAAACCTTGCAATGAATAATGTGGAAATTGAGCAAGTGGATGTGACTAAACTGCTTGGAGTAACCCTGGATTGTAAAACAGTCAAAACATGTTGAAACAACAGTAGCTATGATGGGGAGAAGTCTGTCCATAATAAAGCGTTACTCTACCTTCTTAACAGTACTATCAACAAGGCAGGTCCTACAGGCCCTAGTGTTGTCACACTTGGACTGGTGTTCAGTAGTGTGGTCAGGTGCCACAAAGGGAGGCTTGGGAAAATTACAATTGTCTCAAAACAGGGCAGCACGGCTGGTCCTTAGATATACATGGAGAGCTGAAGTTAATGATATGCATGTCAATCTCTTATGGCTCAGAGTGGAGGAGAGACTGACTTCATCACTAGTTGTTTTTGTAAGAAGTGTTGACATGCTGAATGCATGGAGTTGTCTGTTTAAACTACTAGCACACAGCTCGGACACCCATGCATACATACCCCACAAGACATACCACCAGAGGTCTCTTCACAGTCCCAAAGTCAAGAACAGACTATGGGAGGCGCACAGTACTACATAGAGCCATGACTACATGGAACTCTATTCCACATCAGGTAATGCAAGCAGTAGAATCAGATTTTTAAAAAGCAAAAATACACCTTATGAAACAGCAGGGACAGTGAAGACACACACATACAGGCACATTGAAATAACTTATTATACATTTTGTATTGTAAATATGTAGTGGTATAATAATGTTATATGATAAACTGTTTTATCTTGTGTAATGTAAGTGCCTTAATGTGTTTGTACCCCAGGAAGAGTAGCTGCTACCTTGGCAGCAGCTAATGGGGATCCCTAATAAATACAAATACGGGAGCGGAAGGAATGTGTGTTTGTGCACGCTTTTATTTTAAGAGTGTGTTGTGTTGCGCGCGCCTCACTCTGAATAACTTAGCAACACTCTTTACTACAGGCTAACAGGGAGTTTTCCAGATGAAATATCCTTCAAAACCAAAGACTTCCCCTCTCGCTCTCTCTACTGCAACATGGCGAGATCACACACGCGCACAGAGTGACATGCGAAAACATTCCCCTTTCTCTCTCGCCTTCAAACACACTCTTCCCCCCCCTCTCACACACTCCCGTCTGTCTCCAAGACAACTTCCCAGAACTTGATCTGCTAGCAACAGTAACTACTACATTCTCAGTCCAGTTCTCAGCCATTCTTTTAATTCTCCAGTTATGTAACTTGGACAAGCCTCCAAGGCAAGAACATGTGCGTAACAACTTGATTCACAGAAAGGAACTTTTTAAAAAATGAGAAAATATTAGGAGTAGTTGCAGAGTTACGATTGGGGGAGTGAGCTGATCCTAGATCTGTGCCTGCTGGTCATTGCGGCTAGTCCACTTTAAGGGCGGAAGGGAGCTCCAAGGGTCATACAGGGAGATAAGATGGTCAATGTAGCATTACAACTAGCCAGTAGGTGTGTACGTCACAGTGTAGCATTACAACTAGACAGTAGGTGTGTACGTCACAGTGTAGCATTACAACTAGCCAGTAGGTGTGTACGTCACAGTGTAGCATTACAACTAGCCAGTAGATGTGTACGTCACAGTGTAGCATTACAACTAGCCAGTAGGTGTGTACGTCACAGTGTAGCATTACAACTAGCCAGTAGATGTGTACGTCACAGTGTAGCATTACAACTAGCCAGTAGGTGTGTACGTCACAGTGTAGCATTACAACTAGCCAGTAGGTGTGTACGTCACAGTGTAGCATTACAACTAGCCAGAAGTTGTGTACGTCACAGTCTAGCATTACAACTAGCCAGTATGTATGTCAGTGTAGCATTACAACTAGCCAGTAGGTGTGCACGTCAGTGTAGCATTACAACTAGCCAGTAGGTGTCAGTGTAGCATTACAACTAGCCAGTGTGTGTCAGTGTAGCATTACAACTAGCCAGTGTGTGTCAGTGTAGCATTACAACTAGCCAGTGTGTGTCAGTGTAGCATTACAACTAGCCAGTGTGTGTCAGTGTAGCATTACAACTAGCCAGTGTGTGTCAGTGTAGCATTACAACTAGCCAGTGTGTGTCAGTGTAGCATTACAACTAGCCAGTGTGTGTCAGTGTAGCATTACAACTAGCCAGTGTGTGTCAGTGTAGCATTACAACTAGCCAGTGTGTGTCAGTGTAGCATTACAACTAGCCAGTGTGTGTCAGTGTAGCATTACAACTAGCCAGTGTGTGTCAGTGTAGCGTTACAACTAGCCAGTGTGTGTCAGTGTAGCGTTACAACTAGCCAGTGTGTATGTCACAGTGTAGCGTTACAACTAGCCAGTATGTATGTCACAGTGTAGCGTTACAACTAGCCAGTATGTATGTCACAGTGTAGCGTTACAACTAGCCAGTATGTATGTCACAGTGTCGCATTACAACTAGCCAGTATGTGTCACAGTGTAGCGTTACAACTAGCCAGTATGTATGTCACAGTGTAGCATTACAACTAGCCAGTATGCATGTGACAGTGTAGCATTACAACTAGCCAGTATGTGTCACAGTGTAGCATTACAGCTAGCCAGTATGTATGTCACAGTGTAGCATTACAGCTAGCCAGTATGCATGTCACATTGTAGCATTACAACTAGCCAGTATGTATGTCACAGTGTAGAATTACAAGTAGCCAGTGTGTGTCACAGTGTAGCGTTACAACTAGCCAGTATGTATGTCACAGTGTAGCGTTACAACTAGCCAGTATGTATGTCACAGTGTAGCGTTACAACTAGCCAGTATGTGTCACAGTGTAGCGTTACAACTAGCCAGTATGTATGTCACAGTGTAGCGTTACAACTAGCCAGTATGTATGTCACAGTGTAGCATTACAACTAGCCAGTATGTATGTCACAGTGTAGCATTACAACTAGCCAGTATGGATGTCACAGTGTAGCATTACAGCTAGCCAGTATGTATGTCACAGTGTAGCATTACAACTAGCCAGTATGTATGTCACAGTGTAGCATTACAGCTAGCCAGTATGTATGTCACAGTGTAGCATTACAGCTAGCCAGTATGTGTCACAGTGTAGCGTTACAACTAGCCAGTATGCATGTCACATTGTAGCATTACAACTAGCCAGTATGTATGTCACAGTGTAGCATTACAACTAGCCAGTGTGTGTCAGTGTAGCGTTACAACTAGCCAGTATGTATGTCACAGTGTAGCGTTACAACTAGCCAGTATGTATGTCACAGTGTAGCATTACAACTAGCCAGTATGTATGTCACAGTGTAGCATTACAGCTAGCCAGTATGTCAGAGTGTAGCGTTACAGCTAGCCAGTATGTCACAGTGTAGCGTTACAACTAGCCAGTATGTATGTCAGTGTAGCATTACAACTAGCCAGTATGTATGTCACAGTGTAGCATTACAACTAGCCAGTATGTATGTCACGGTGTAGCATTACAGCTAGCCAGTATGCATGTCACAGTGTAGCATTACAGCTAGTCAGTATGCATGTCACAGTGTAGCATTACAACTAGCCAGTATGTATGTCACAGTGTCACTCGTGCTTACATAACACTGCAGCCTCAGACACTCACTGTGTGTCTCACTCACACCATCCCACATTCTCTGATACTTGCTCTTCCACTTTTTAGTTCTTTCTTTTTACAGGCACAAACACTAAATGCATGTAAAAACACTAACTCCCTTACTCAAACACCTAAAATGTGCTTTTTGGTCCACCAGGCACTGCAGATAGAAATCTACCATCCACCCATTTTTTACCAGCCAGTGTTTTTTTGCAAAAATTACATGAACACCAAAAAACTGATGAGCATGTTTTGTAATGTTTCTAAAACAATAAAATGTAAGAAGTAGTATTGTTCAATTTTTCCTTTTTGATGACCCAAGTCTTTAATGAAAATATCACAGATGAGAGAACATTTCACCTGCCCCTTTAGGGCGGGTGGTTACCGTGGTAATGTGATGAGTGTCATGTTTTGTGCCTGTGAGATTGAATCCGACTAGTATCAGTGTTGCTTCTCTTCCCTAGCAGTTGAAACTCAACATAGCTTGTGAACAGATAAATGTAAATAGCCAAGAAACAAGGACAAAGTTTCACTTCAGTAGACTACTGCAGCATTTATTCTGCTATAAATGTGATAATACTTGACTATTTTTATTCACAAATACAAGTGAAATGCTCACACTGTGGAGCCCTGGCCACCCACCCACCAATGTGGCTGGTGAAAGACATCTTACCCACAGGTATTAATTTTAGGCCCTGCTTACTCACTTGCTTCCCCCCCAACTTACACAGTCTTTCTTTGCATGCAGTGTGAAAGAGTGAAACACAAGCAAACCACACAGTCGAGTAGTGTATGGGAGAATATACTGGCTCAGAGACCGTGCTTGAAGAAAGGGTTTCTTAAGGCGCTGACTGACAGTTGGTGTTTCCAAAGAAAGACCATCCTTTCTCTACTGAGAATCTGAGCGTTAAGAGCTCGCAGACCCACTCCCACCTCAGTCCTCCTACTAACCCACACAGTTAGAAACCAAATATGTGCAGTTTGAAAGCAATTTCCTGCAATTCTACACATTTTTCTATGGCACAGAGGCCCAATGACATGACTGTTTTGGATTTTTACATCCTCCCTGACTGTATAGTTTTTATTTTGGTGATTGTTAGTTCTCAAAGATGATCTTATTAAAAAAGATATGTGGCTCCATTATCTTTTCTACATACTTCATATACTCAGTTTATTAGGTACACCACCCAGTTCTCAAAAATGGATCGTTCTAACAGACATTGAGTCACGTGGTAGACAGGCATCGAGGCATTCAGTTACTGTTCAATTGAACGTTAGAATGGGCAAAACAACTTTGAGCATGGTATGATCGTTGGTGCCAGGCTTGCCGGGTCCAGTACCTCATAAACAGCTGCCCTACTGAGCTTTTCACGCACAACGGTTATTTGGGTTTATCGAGAATCATAAAAAAATATATATATATATATTTTTTTTATGATTCTCAACTTCTGCTGATATATATATATAAATAAAAATCAGCAGAAGTCCTGTGGCCAAAAAACAGCTCGTTGATGAGAGGTCGAAGGAGAATGGCAAGAATCGTGCAAGCTAACAGGCAGGCCACAAAGAGCAAAATAACCACGCAGTACAACAGTGGAGTGCAGAACTTGTTGATGGGCTATTGCAGCAGATGACCACACAGGGTTCCATTCCTACCAGCTAAAAACAAGAAGTAGTGGCTCCAGTGGGCAGGCAATCACCACTGGCCAATTGAAGAGTGGAAAAACATTGCCTGGAACATGACAGCGAGTTCAGTTTACTAGAGTGGCTTGCACAATCCCCAGATGGAACGGGCTGTTCGCAGCATAAATGTACCGCCGTTCAATCTGCAGCAACTGTGTGATGCCATCGCCTCAGCATGGACCAACATCCCTGTGGAATGTTTCCAACACCTTGTAGAATGCCCCGATGAATTCATGCTGTCTGGAGGCAAAGAGGGGTCCGACAGATCTAGTGATGGGTGTACCTAATAAATTGGTCAGTAAGTGTGTCGCTTAAGTTTACTCTGAAAACATTACCATTCAGAAAATAAATGACTATTTATTTTATCAGTGGCGGCAGCGATTTAGCAGAAGTTGCTTGCCCCTGCTAAATTAATATAGGGGAATCACAACAGTAACACAGGCACACTCTCCCACCAATGTCCATGTCCATTAAGCCGAACTGTCAGTGACTAGCACAATGTATTACATGTCATGTTTTTATAATGACTAACTGAGCCTTGGGCTTCAACAACACTCTGCCCACACTAGCAAAGGTCAGTGAGCACACACACATTTACACCACACACACAAACCTGCCAAAAGGACTCACAGCAAACACCAACAGTGCAACCATCTTGCTAGCTGCTACAATATTTTACATTGTATTTGATTCCTTGTAAAAGAGACCTTGGTCTCAATGGTGACTCCCTGTTAAAACAAAGATGAAATAAATGCAATCAACAATTCCATAGATATGCATTTTAAGAGCACATCACATGCTGGGTAAGCTACACTGTAGTCCAATGGCACAACAAGGGTCGTGCAGCCCTCTGCATAGGCTACAACATGAACCTCTATGCTGAAATTCAGACATAATGGATTGATTGACAGTTTGACAAATTATAGCATTTATTAGTTGTAAATCGTTGTCATCAGCTTTGTCAACATGCTTGTGAGAATTCTGACAGTTTAGAAGCAAAACACATTTGAGGGCCCCAGATGTTGTACAGGTACTAAGTGTGGTAATAGTTGCTACAGGTAAGTTGACTACGTACTACTGGTACTAGTTTCTATATGCACGAGTTACTACCAAATATTACTGGTAACTGGTTCCTACTGGTACTACTTGTGGAAGGATATCTGCCGTCCGTGCTTGTCGATGGGCCGGCGGTGAGGCAAGTTAATGCGTTGGTTGCGGTCCCGGTGCACCCTCTCTACCAGGCCATGGTGACGTGTCCCCCTGACACTGTCCAAGGCCCCTGGGAAGCCACCCTGAGGAAGAGGGAGATGTTAAAATGAGAGAGAAAGAGACACACACACACCAAATACCTGGTCTCCTGCCACAACCTGAGGGACAGTCCGTAAGCATAAAAAAAAGAAAGAAAGAAGAAAAGAAGAAAAGAAAAGAAAAGAAAAAGAAAAGAAAAAGAAAAGAAAAGAAACGAGAGACGGATATCGTTCATTAAAACACTCAAACCCTAACCAAAATGAAAACACTACAGTTACAATGAACGAGCACTAACAAATGATTAGGATCAAGTGCAGCCAGGTCCATTAAACCTGTACTAGCATCTCTAAGGAGTAAAGAGTCACGTTCTTCTACTGTGATCGAGTCTGGTTTCTAGGTCTGCGTCCCAAATGACACCCCATTCCCTTTATGGTGCACTACTTCTGACCAGGGCCCATAGGGATCTGGTCTAAAATAGTGCACTATAAAAAGAGAATAGGGTACCATTTAGAATGCACACCTAGACCCCTAATCCCACCCCTCAAAAGAGCCATTCTTCAACACAACAAGGGCACTTTTACCTGGAGCTACTGTATTGTAGCATACACATCTAGGCTAACGTTAGCGCTCTATCCTCTGAGGACAAACCGATTCAGGCAAGCCCACGTGGGCAGCTACAGCGCTATCACATTCACCCACTGTGTGTTTCTTCTGAATGAGACAGACCGAAGCCAGAACACAGATCTTAGTACTTTGTTGTTGCTTGTCTGGGTAGGATAACATCTGAATTATTTAGTTAAGAGTCCTCAAGAGAGGCTTGCTGTTTTGAATTTCTGAAAGTATAGTGCTATACTGTGCAGAGCGCCGTGTGTGTGTGGGACCATCTAGGGCGTCATTGAGGTCTGGATTTGTTGAGAGGGACATTGTCTCTGTTAGGCAGTGATTACAAGGAGAGTCTCCATTTCCAGAAACTGTCACACATGCTGTAGTTTTTACAATAAAATGTGCATCAAAGTGGTTTTTACAGTAAGTGTACCAGACATACTGTAGTTTTTACTGTTTGTGTTGCTGGGCAAGGGGACACAGTTTGGTTGATCTCTTTGCCAAAACCATGCAAACGTGTGAGTAGGACTACTTCAAAATACATACTCATACCAATCTGGTGGCCCTTTTTGGTTGAATGTCTAGTTGGTGCATATAAATGTATTGGCCATATAAGTAATGACCAAACACGTCAAGTGGAGGCCTAGGTTTAGCAGATAGACTTCCAGTCATTGCGCTATGGGTAACACTAGTTAACATTAGCTCGCAAAACTACCAACCAACTTCCTTCATACTGGACACAGAAACATAAAAATGGTATCCACGAGTTCATCTGACTCTGGGGAAGTAGATAAGGGGCCTCATTGCCAAAATCCAGAAATGTTCCTTTAAGTCTACAGTAATATTGTTTAAAAAATGTTTTTCATTACCTAGCCATTTTATCTGCTACAGCAAGGGACCATGCTCTGTCAGCTTGAAGTCCATACCAAGCAGTGAAAACTTCAGTTGTTTATATGCATCTATACTACTGCCATCATAGTAGCACTGTAATCCTGGCAGCTGTGAGAGTTACAGTTATGGTGTTATAGTTGGACTTGGTTGCATTCGGGAGGGTGCAACGCACTGAAACAGCTAGAAATGTCAAGTCCAACATGGACATTAGACCTTACTGTACCGGACAGGAAAGCAGTTCTATCCCAATGTTCCATAACACTGTTGTACCCTACTACTTAGTCTAGCTTGGCAGACTTGTACAATATTGACATTTAAATTACTGACGGGTCATGGTACCCTGTGCCTGAGTTTGGCGGAGGGTGTAACACAGCCAACTAGTCCACATGTTATCCCCACACCAGAGACCGGAGTTCACTTCCTGGTCCCTCATCCCTGGCCTACACGTAATGTCAAAGGTACCCATTGGTAGATGGGTACAAATAAAGCAGATATTGAATATCCCTTTGAGCATGGAGAAGTTAATAATGCATCCCATAACATTTTTACATGGAAATAGCTGTTCTATCACTCAGCCTAAAGTAGCAGCCAATGTTAGGCCTACATTGAAAAAAAACATGCAGGGCTTGACATTAACCTGTTTATCCAGGAGGTGACTGACAATGTTGTTGTGTTTGATGGAAGAAACCACTTTACAAAATAAAATGCATTATTATTCCCATAGCATTACAACAGAGAATCAGATAAATGATGCTACCATCTGCCTACCTAGCTTATTCAAGCCTGTCTCAAAATACAACACTGCCCCTTTAAGACAAAAATAAGCTCTTTACTTACTCCCTTTTCAAAGACTTCTTCCCTCCCCTATTCCTGATTCCAAATGATCTGTACTAGAGGTCGACCGATTATGATTTTAACGCAGATACCGATTATTGGAGGACCAAAAAAGCAGATGCCGATTATTCGGCCAATTTTTAAAAATGTATTTGTAATAATGACAATTACAACAATACTGAATGAACACTTATTTTAACTTAATATAATACATCAATAAAAACAATTTTGCCTCAAGTAAATAATGAAACATGTTCAATTTGGTTTAAATAATGCAAAAACAAAGTGTTGGAGAAGAAAGTAAAAGTGCAATATGTGCTATGTAAGAAAGCTAACGTTTCAGTTCCTTGCTCAGAACATGAGAACATATGAAAGCTGGTGGTTCCTTTTAAACATGAGTCTTCAATATTCCCAGGTAAGAAGTTTTAGGTTGTAGTTATTATAGGACTATTTCCCACTATACCATTTGTATTTCATTTGACTATTGGATGTTCTTATAGGGACTTTAGTATTGCCAGTGTAACAGTATAGCTTCCGTCCCTCGAGCTAGCCATTTCACTTCGGTTACACCAGCCTCATTTCGGGAGTTGATAGGCTTGCTTGACGCACAACGAAGCGCAATGCTTGACGCACAACGAAGCGCAATGCTTGACGCACAACGAAGAGCTGCTGGCAAAACGCACGAAGGTGCTGTTTGAATGAATGTTTACACGCCTGCTTCTGCCTACCACCGCTCAAGTCAGATACTTAGATACTTGTATGCTCAGTCAGATTATATGCAACGCAGGACAGCCTAGATAATATCTAGTAACATCAACCATGTGTAGTTAACAAGTGATTATGATTGATTGTTTATTATAAGATAAGTTTAATGCTAGTTAGAAACTTACCTTGGCTTACTGCATTCGCGTAACAGGCAGTCTCCTTGTGGAGTGCAACGAGAGAAAGGCAGGTCGTTATTGTGTTTTTAGACATTGGACTAGTTAACTGTAAGGTTGCAAGATCGAATCCCCCGAGATGACAAGGTGAAAATCTGTCGTTCTACCCCTGAACAATGCGGTTAACCCACTGTTCCAGGCCGTCATTGAAAATAAGAATGTGTTCTTAACAGACTTGCCTAGTTAAATAAAAAAGGTATATATATATATATATTTTTTTTTTTGTGTTGTTTAAAAAGGCAAATCGGCGCCCAAAAATACCGATTTCCAATTGTTATGAAAACGTGAAAAATCAGCCCTAATTAAAATCGGCCATTCCGATTAATCGGTCGACCTCTAATCTGTACCTGGCATAATAACTCACTAACTAGCAAAGGATATGAACTAAAAGTGCACACGTGGCTACATGCAGCGCTCACTTTGATCTCAACATAATAGCATCTACTCATGACCACAGCTGTAAACAGAGTCCAGTTCAAAGTAAATGGCACAGATCCATATACGGCAATGGCCTATTTGCATATAGACCTACTGCAGCGCTGTTTGGTTATGGGCGGAGTCCTGTGTAATACAATCCTACTCCGATGCGTTCTGCCGACAACAAAATCTTTTGCATTATTTGTTTAGTTTCGGTATGTTGCATTGAAAGTGGCTAATATTGCCTTGATACAAGCACAATTGCCAGAGTAAAGGGAATGGTTGATAGTGTTAACTAATGGGGAAATCTCTAGAAAGTTGAATGTAGTTCAATCCTCGTGCTTCTCTCCGTGGGCTGATATTTCTTCTGCGCAGCAGTACTGGGGAGCTGAGATGGAGTCTCGGGGGTACTGCGTGCCCGCACGCAACTTAGAGGGAACAATGGTTATGGGAATACTTGTAATCAGGACAATGATCAACAACCAATTTGACAGAGCTTGAAGACGTTGGGGCTAATATTGTACAATCCAGGAGTGCAAAGCTCTTAGAGATTTACCCAGAAAGACTCACAGCTGTTATCACCACAAAAGGTGCTTCTACAAAGTACTGAATCAAGGGTGTGAATACTTATGGAAATGAGATATTTCTGAATTTATCTTCAATACATTTGCAGAAATGTCTAAAAACATGTTTTCAATTTGTCATTACGGGGCATTGTGTATAGATGAATGAGAATAAAACAATATATTTAATCCATTTTGAATTCAGGCTGTAACATCAAAATGTGGAATAAGTCAAGGGGTATGAATACTTTCTGAAGGCACCGAATATAAAACATTTATGGGGGGGGAAAAAAGAAAAAAAAGAAGAAAGAGCACGATTGTAGGGGAGGGGGGCTCACCTGGAAGTCGGCGCTAGCGTTGCCGATCTGGTTGACGTTGGGTAGGGAGCCTCCATAGTACTGGGCCCTGGTCTGGGTCTGACGTAGCTGTTGGATCTTCTGGAACTGCACCTGTTGGTCAACAACAAAACGGCAGTCAGTAACCAAGGAGCCACAGGGGAAGGAGGAGCAGGATTTATTAGAGGGATGTCCAATAGCTGTCCTGCGAAAGAAAGTCTCGTCCTGACACGTTCAATCTTTTCTCAACCAGTTGAAATCAGCATAATATTTATGGATCTATACAAAGAAATACAGAAACAGGTCAAACGACATGCAGCTAGTTTGCTGTCCTACCAGCTTCAGTTTGAAGTAATTGCGTTAGCTGTGTAGTTGGCTAGCTCCTATGAACAGTGCCCTGACAAGAAAGCACATTTTCTATGAAGGGAAAAAAAATCACGCATCATTAGCTCATTGTTATGGATGTATCCAAAACATCTTAATGCAATTGCAGCTACTTTGCTGTTATTCTAGCTGCACTGTTTGAGCTGACTGTGTTAGCAGTAGTTTGCTAGCTAGCAAGGGATAAGAGCGTTGCCAGCCAGGACGGCAACGGAACATTAACAACTAACGTATGTGCCGCGTCTCTGGCAACCAAACCGATAGAGTCAACGGCCAGCCCGCTTGACTAGCAGCCATAGATGTGTCAGAACTACGCCTATATTTTCGTTGAGGGATGAAAATAGCCTATTTTCAACATTTAATGGTAACCCGTTGAAGAAAGGCTACTGTACGCTCGAGGTTGTGCGAAACAACTTTTTTTACTCTGCTCCGCCCTGTACCTATGACCACAGCACAGCCGCGCTAAAAAAAAAACTGTTGTTTAGCATGCCCTCCGCTTTATTTTGCTCCAGCCCAGCATCGACTCCTCTCCTACATGACTAAGATTGGCCAATGGTCACCCATGGGCTAATATGTACAAGACAGCAAGAGTGACAGAAAGTTGTACATCAGAGAAATAAGACAATGGAAGTTGTTGCTAGTTTTGTTTTTTGGTTCAAATCAAACATTGCCTTCAATGTTGGCTGTATGGTTCATATACATGATATACTATCAATTTCTTATTTAATGAAATTACAGAAATCCTTAGGTTTTAGACAAACAATATTTAGGTTACGCTTTTGCTCATGGATGTGGGGAGGTGTCATTTCTGTCCAATGACATAGTCTAGGTTCTGGAGAATACATCTCTTCATTAAAGGGAACCCCCAGAAGCAAACGTTTTGTAACCTATCCATTCACCAATTCATAGAAATTAGTCTGGTATAGCAGCCTGTCTCCACACCGGGCCCCTTATCCAGTGTCTCAGAGTAGGAGTGCTGATAATGAATAACAGTAGGCTATATGGACAGATCCTAGAGCAGCGCACTTACTCTGAGACACTTTGTGGATACAGACCCTGTGCTCCTCCAACACAGGACCAACTCAGGGACCACACAGAGCATGGTTTGTTCGGCTAAGGTAAACAGTTCCAATTATCAATTCTGATCAGGAAAAGGCAAATCCGTGGGGCATTTCTTCCTCACACTAACCAAAGGACAAAATTTGAATCTCAAAGACTGACCTCATTTGATGCAATCAATGGGTTTACACAGAAGAGGAACACTCAGAGAAGAGAGGACAGTAAAATAGTTGACAAGGAGCTAAGCTAGGTTTAATTTAACACTATACAGCCTCAGGGACATTCAGGAGACCTTTAGCTCTTGTTGTGATTAAATGTCAGTCAAATTGAACACGTGGCTCGAGCTCCAGGGAAAGCTGTTCTCTCTCGGTGTGTCTGACAAGCCGGCAACATCTTGCTTGCAGGTGTAAGATGAGCCAATGTCTGTCTACAAAGTAAGAGAGAAGATCACTGATGTTGGACTAAGGCTGAGCGATATGGCTAAAAATCAGAGGGACACCAGTCTCAACGTCAACAGTGAAGAGGCAACTCCGGGATGCTGTCCTTGTAGGCAGAGTTGCAAAGAAAAAGCCATACCTCAGACGGGCCAATAAAAAGAAAAGATGAACATGGGCAAAAGACCACAGACACTGGACAGAGGAACTCTGCCTAGAAGGCCAGCATCCGGGAGTCACCTCTTCACTGTTGACATTGAGACTGGTGTTGAGGGTACTGTTTAAATGAAGCTGCCAGTTGAGGACTTGTGAGGTGTCTGTTTCTCAAACTAGACACTAATGTACTTGTCCTCTTTCTCAGTTGGACACCGGGGCCTCCCACCCTTTCTATTCTGGTTAGTGCCAGTTTGCGCTGTTCTGTGAAGGGAGTAGTACACAGTGTTGTCCGAGAACTTCAGTTTCTTGGCAATTTCTGGCATGGAATGTTACATAAAAAAGACAAGTTACAGAAGAAAGTTTTTGTTTCTGGCCATTTTGAGCCTGTAATCGAACCCACAAAAGCTGATGCTCCAGATACTCAACTAGTCTAAAGGGCAGTTTTATTGCTTCTTTAAATCAGAACAGTTTTCAGCTGTTCTAACATAATTGCAAAAGGGTTTTCTAATGATCAATTAGCCTTTTAAAATAATCAACTTGGATGAACTAACACAACGTGCCATTGGAACACAGGAGTGATGGTTGCTGACAATGGGCCTCTGTCCGCCTACGTAGATATTCCATTTTTAAAAATCTGCCGTTTCCAGCTACAATTTCCAAGTCTACACTGTATTTCTGATCAATTTGATGTTATTTTAAATGGGTAAAAAAATGCTTTTCTTTCAAAAACAAGGATATTTCTAAGTGACCCCAAACTTTTGAACAGTTGTGTGTATACAGTCGTGGCCAAAAGTTGAGAATGACAAATATTACATTTCCAAAGTTTGCTGGTTCAGTGTCTTTAGACATTTGTGTCAGATGTTACTATGGAATACTAAGGTATAATTACAAGCATTTCGTAAGTGTCAAAGCCTTTTATTGACAATTACATGAAGTTGATGCAAAGAGTCAAAATTTGCAGTGTTGACCCTTCTCTTTCAAGACCTCTGCAATCCGCCCTGGCATGCTGTCAATTAACTTCTGGGCCACATAAATGATGGCATTTGGCAGCCCATGGCAGCCCATTCTTCCATAATCAATGCTTGGAGTTTGTCAGAATTTGTGGGTTTTTGTTTGTCCTCCCACATCGAGGCTTGACCACAAGTTTCCAATGGGATTAAGGTCTGGGAGTTTCCTGGCCATGGACCCAAAATATCAATCTTTTGTTCCCCAAGCCACTTAGTTATCACTTTCACCTTATGGCAAGGTGTTTCATCATGCTGGAAAAGGCATTGTTCATCACCAAACTGTTCCTGGATGGTTGGGAGAAGTTGCTCTAGAAGGATGTGTTGGTACCATTCTTTATTCATGGCTGTGTTCTGATGCAAAATTGTGAGTGAGCCCCCTCCCTTGGCTGAGAAGCAACCCCACACATGAATGGTCTCGGGATGCTTTACTGTTGGCATGACACAGGACTGATGGTAGCGATCTCCTTGTCTTCTCCGGACAAGCTTTTTTCCGGATGCCCCAAACAATCGGAAAGGGGATTCATCAGAGAAAATGACTTTACCCCAGTCCTCAGCAGTCCAATCCCCAAACCTTTTGCAGGATATCAGTCTGTCCCTGATGTTTTTCCCTGGAGAGAAGTGGCTTCTTTGCTGCCGTTCTTGACACGAGGCCATCCTCCAAAAGTCTTCACCTCACTGTGTGTGCAGATGCACTCACACCTGCCTGCTGCCATTCAAGCTCTGTACTGGTGGTGCTCCAATCCCGCAGCTGAATCAACTTTAGGAGACGGTCCTGGCGCTTGCTGAACTTTCTTGGGCGCCCTGAAGCCTTCTTCACAACAATTGAACCGCTCCTCCTTGTAGTTCTTGATGATCCGATAAATGGTTGATTTAGGTGCAACTTACCGGCAGCAATATCCTTGCCCATAAAGCCCTTTTTGTGCAAAGCAATGGTGACGGCACGTGTTTCCTTGCAGGTAACCATCGTTGACAGAGGAAGAGCAATGATTCCAAGCACCACCGTCCTTTTGAAGCTTCCAGTCTGTTATTCGAACTCAATCAGCATGACAGAGTGATCTCCAGCCTTGTCCTCATCAACACTCACACTTGTGTTACTGAGAGAATCACTGAAATTATGTCCTTTTGTGGCAGAGCTGACATACAGTGGAAATGTTTTGGGGGGGATTTAGTTCATTTGCATGGCAGAGGGACTTTGCAATTAATTGCAATTCATCTGATCACTCTTCATAACATTCTGGAGTATATGCAAATTGCCACCATACAAACTGACGCAGCAGACTTTGTGAAAATTAATATTTTGTCATTCTCAAAACTTTTGCCCACAACTGTACACACAGAGATTTTAACTTTCTCTAAATAAAGCTTTGTTCCACAATTTAAGGTCAAAACACCCCATTTCAAACAGTCAGGAATAATCTAATGAATTCACGGCTTGTAAAATACCTTGCCTAAAAATATCACTTCCACAACCATAAAGACCCAATTTCATCAAAAGTTTCACCTGCATTTTTTTTGCAATAATCATTGATCTGGCTTTCAAGTCTGTCTTTGAAAATGCAATGTTGTTAGACATTTTACCAGAATATGCACATTTCAGCAATAGTGCCCAACTTCTTGTAGCAGTCATAAAATATTAATACAGGTCTCAAACAATCACGTGCTAATGAGTAGCCACCTAAACTTTATATTTCAAGTCTAGCCAACTTGGGTGTATTTGCTTGCTAACATGGTATAACAGTTGAACTGTTCTGAATACACCCTCCTGTCCATCTCCACCTGTTTGAAGAACTCTGTTCACTTTGTTTAGATATTGAAATCAAGTGGCCTACCGGGATAAGATGCTTATTACTAAGAATCAGAAGGAGTTGCCAAATTCTTATATAAATCTGTATTTGTATACTCACTGCACATTTATAAAAACACAGACCAGACAGCTAGCACATAACAGTCTGTTGCTAAAATGCTGCTAGCGGTATTTGGTACCGCAATGCTGCATTACATTCAACAAAATCATGTTTATTGGGACTCTCATTTTAGTAGGGTCTGCTCTATTCTACATTTTGGGAGTTGAGACATAAAAAGGGTATCGTTAGAACATTTTTCATTATTTAATTGTACGAAGTTTAAGCGTTTCAGTGTCCATTTGACCGATTCTGTAGGACCAAACCTCAAATGCAAAAAGAGTTTAAACTGCTTGTTGTCAGTGAGGAAGAAGTGTTCTTTAGTCTTTGTTGTTTTGAGTGGCAGGGGGAGGGGAGGGTCTTGGTGTCTGTGTAGAAGTGGGAAAGTGCAGTGAACACAGCACAGAAGGAGACAAGACCAAAAAGACAGTCAAAAACTGGGGAGAATTTTTTTTATACCTTGAATCTTGCGATATAAGCATTTGGAACGTCGGACTAAACATACATTGAAATCAATTTGATATAATCGCCCAGCGATTATAATTTCCCCTTAATGCATAGCAATCTCATTGCCAAAACCACGTCTGTTTACCCCAGCTTCCCAGATAGGTAGCCTACCTAACATGGTCATAGCCTAACTTGGCATAGACCACACCTTAATATAAAAAATTACCTATCACAAGATTGTCCCACCAAAGACAAAATGCAGGACTATTTTAAATACTTCCAGCCAATCGGGTAAAACAGTGCTTAACTTCTTCGAGATAGGGGGCTCTTTTAATTTTTGGATAAAAAAACGTTCCCATTTTAAACAAGATATTTTGTCACGAAAAGATGCTTGACTATGCATGTAATTGACAGCTTTGGAAAGAAAAAAACTCTGACGTTTCCAAAACTGCAAAGATATTATCTGTGAGTGCCCCAGAACTAATGCTACAGGCGAAACCAAGATGAAATTTCATACAGGAAATGGTCCAGATTTTGAATGCGTTGTGTTCCAAAGTCTCCTTATATGGCTGTGAATGCGCCAGGAATGAGCCTGCACTTTCTGTCGTTTCCCCAAGGTGTCTGCAGCATTGTGACGTATTTGTAGGCACATCATTGGAAGATTGACCATAAGAGACTACATTTACCAGGTGTCCTCCGTCGAAATTATTGCGTAATCTCCAGCTCCATACGCGTTCCATTTTCTTCAGAGGAGAAAGTCAACTGCCACGAATGATTTATCATCGATAGATGTGAAAAACACCTTGAGGGTTGATTCTAAACAACGTTTGACATGTTTCTGTCGATATTATGGAGTTAATTTGGAAAAAAGTTTGCGTTGTAATGACTTAATTTTTGTTTTTGTTTTTTTACCCAAAAGTGATTAACAAAACGGAGCGATTTGTCCTACACAAATAATATTTTTGGAAAAACTGAACATTTGCTATCTAACAGAGTCTCCTCATTGAAAACATCTGAAGTTCTTCAAAGGTAAATTATTTTTATTTGAATGCTTTTCTTGTTTTTGTGAAAATGTTGCATGCTGAATGCTAGGCTTAATGCTATGCTAGCTATCAATACTCTTACACAAATGCTTGTTTAGCTATGGTTCAAAAGCATATTTTGAAAATCTGAGATGAGTGTTAACAAAAGGCTAAGCTTGAGAGCTAATATATTTATTTAATTTAATTTGCGATTTTCATGAATAGTTAACGTTGCGTTATGCTAATGAGCTTGCGGCTAGAATTAAACTCCTGGATACAGGTTTTTTTCGTAGCCAAACGTGAACAAAACGGAGCGATTTCTCCTATACAAATAATATTTTTGGAAAAACTGAACATTTGCTATCTAACTGAGTCTCCTCATTGAAAACATCTGAAGTTCTTCAAAGGTAAATGATTTTATTTGAATGCTTTTGTTTTTGTGAAAATGTTTCATGCTGAATGCTAGGCTTAATGCTATGCTAGCTATCAATACTCTTACACAAATGCTTGTTTTAGCTATGGTTCAAAAGCATATTTTGAAACTCTGAGATGACAGTGTTAACAAAAGGCTAATAAGCTTGAGAGCAAATATATTTATTTCATTTCATTTGCGATTTTCAAGAATAGTTAACGTTGCGTTATGGTAATGAGCTTGAGGCTATAAATAGGATCCCGGATACGGGATTGCTTGTTGCAACTGGTTAACAAATGGGGTTCCGGAGGACGGGATAATGCAACAAGACAACCCAAAAATACATCCATCATAAACAGAACACACATTCCAGCACCTCAGAGTATCCAATAATACTATTCATAAAGATGGCACAGAGGGACAAAATGTCAAAGACCTTGCGGTGACATTATTCCCACGGGTTAAAAGAGGAAATCCATTTCCACAACAACTCATACGAGGGCCTTAGTGACAAACTGCAGATGAACAACATAGGAGAAGCTGAAAGCATCTGCAGACCACGAAGCACCGGTGTAGACCTTCTCACAGAGCAGGAAGACACTTTGCTAGTTTACTTTCCTAAAGAGAGTGTGCAACAATATCTTTAGAAAGACACATGAACACTTTGCTTTCAGTAGAAACAGAAAAATCTGTATAAGCCTACATGTAGGCTGCCCTATGCATTTATCCACATTAGCTGGCAAACTCCTTGACCATTCAGTGAAATAGCCTAGGTCGACTATGCAGTGGTGGGAAAGCAGTTTACCCTCCGGTGAAAATAGACTAGTGAGGTGCAAAATTTAAATAAATAAATAAATAAAATCGCTAGTTTACATATTGGGATATTATTTGACAATATCGCAATATGATTTTTGCACAAGTTGGCTGTACCTGCACCAAAAACATTTTTCCTTCATAGCATGTTCTCCATATTTTAACAAAAAGGGAGCCAATTTGTTTTAAGCACTTAATTCCATGACTGATCAAAACGTATTCTCATGGGTCGCTCGTCCCTCTGCATGAGCAATATGTTTGGAACATCAAATTGCAATAAAGTTACAGTATCAATTGAATTGTTTTGGCTCTGTACTCTAGTACTTTGGATTTGAAACGATAAAATGACAAATGAGGTTAAAGTGCAGACTCATCTTTAATTTGAGGGTATTTTCACCATATCGGGTGAATCATTTAGAAAATTACAGCACTTTTTGTACACAGCATTTAACACCATATTACCCTCCAAACTCATCATTAAGCTCAAGACCCTGGGTCTCGACCCCGCCCTGTGCAACTGGGTCCTGGACTTCCTGACGGGCCGCCTCCCAGGTGGTGAGGGTAGGTAACAACATCTCCACCCCGCTGATCCTCAACACTGGGTCCCACAAGGGTGCGTTCTTAGCCCTCTCCTGTACTCCCTGTTCACTCAACTGCGTGGCCTCCAACTCAATCATCAAGTTTGCAGACGACACTACAGTGGTACGCTTGATTACCAACAACGACGAGACGGCCTACAGGGAGGAGGTGAGGGCCCTCGGAGTGTGGTGTCAGGAAACCTCACACTCAATGTCAACAAAACAAAGGAGATGATCGTGGACTTCAGGAAACAGCAGAGGGAGCAGCCCCCTATCCACATCGATGGAACAGTAGTGGAGAAGGTGGAAAGTTAAGTTCCTGGGCATACACATCACGGACAAACTGAAATGGTCCACCCACACAGACCGCGTGGTGAAGGCGGCGCAGCAGCGCCTCTTCAACCTCGAGGCTGAAGAAATTTGGCTTGTCACCAAAAACACACAAACTTTTACAGATGCACAATCGAGAGCATCCTGTCGGGCTGTATCACCACCTGGTACGGCAACTGCTCCACCCATAACCGTAAGGCTCTCCAGAGGGTAGTGAGGTCTGCACAACGCATCACCAGAGGCAAACTACCTGCCCTCCAGGACACCTACACCACCCGATGTCACAGGAAGGCCAAAAAGATCAAAGGACAACAACCACCCGAGCCACTGCCTGTTCACCCCGCTACCATCCAGAAGGCGAGGTCAGTACAGGTGCATCAAAGTTGGGACCGAGAGACTAAAAAACAGCTCTCTCAAGGCCATCAGACTGTTAAACAGCCATCACTAACATTGAGTGGCTGCTGCCAACATACTGACTCAACTCCAGCCACTTTAATAATGGAAAAATGTATGTAATCAATTTATCACTAGCCACTTTATATAATGCTTACATACCCTACATTACTCATCTCATATGTATATATACTGTACGCTATACCATCTACTGCATCTTGCCATCTTGATGTAATTAAATGTATCTCTAGCCACTTTAAACAATGCCACTCTATATAATGTTTTCATACCCTACATTAATCATCTCATATGTATATACTGTACGCTATACCATCTACAGCATCTTGCCATCTTGATGTAATTAAATGTATCGCTAGCCACTTTAAATACTGTTTACATACCCTACATTACTCATCTCATATGTATATACTGTACTCTATACCATCTACTGCATCTGCCTATGCTGTTCTGGCAAGTGTCCCAGTCACAATACTTTGAGCTCACTGTATAGAATTGTAATTCATATCGGCACCAACATTTCACGACAATATTGTATTGTGAGAGGTCCCTGGCAAATTCCCAGCCCTAAAACAGACCCAAACACAGAGCCACTCGAGCACTTTCAACTCAGCCTGTTGTGAATGTTGAAACAGTGAGTTTTAATTACAGACGTTTTCTGGCAGCATCTCATGGACTCTTGACAACTGCAACCCACTCACTGGGCCTCGGTCTCTCACGGGTCATCAACAGTTCATACCTTACAGGCAACATCACTCGGAGTAGCCTCCAAACCACATCTCCTTTAACTGGCCATTTCAAACTCTGGCCTCTCATAAAAGAAGACATTGTGAAGTGATGGTATGGAAATAATGTGAATGGAACCTTTATATTTTTTCCCAGGAGATCATGTTAGTTTTCTTAATTCTGTGCATGTGTACCGAGTGCCTTCATGTTTCAGGAGGCAGAAAATGAATCAAATCAAGAGATATTTCAATTCAGCTTGTGATTGCGTGGAGGTGGGCTTTCTTAACAGCTGCCTTTGACCTTGTTCATTAGGGCACAACAAAACGTTTTGAAATGCTTTTCAACAGAAAATGACAAAGCGTGTATTTTGACAAGTGCAGTTAATACCTCCCTGTTTAACTCAGTTCTCTCCTGTTTGGTGCCTAATGAATGCAACCGTTGTCAGCTCCCAATCCACAGTACAGGATAAATGTAACTGAAGGGTGGAAGAGGAGAGAAGGGGGAATGAATGAGATGTTATTGACATTCTCCACATCTGAATAAATAGGTCAATATGGACATTAGGAATAATGTTTAACAGGTCAAAAACAACAAGCCTGTTAGACGTCTATAGAAGCATTGGTTTAGCCTAGTCACTATAGGGATATAAACAGATTTTGGCACAAAATTGGCAAGAAATAAGTATTATGTGCGTATGGTACATTTCTGGGATCTTTTATTTCAACTCATGAAACCAACATCTTACATGAGTTTATAATTTTGTGCAGTATATACATATATATCTTGAAGAATATATGCTTCATGAGTGGAGTTCAACTGTCGTACCCAATCAGAACCCAAAATATAAGCTTGTTTTAACAATGTTTGGGACAGTTTTAGGTTGTTGATTTGTCACTATCAATGAGCATTTCTCCTTTGCCAAGGTTATCCATCCACCTGTTAATTTCTCTACCATAAGTCACCTCCTCCAACATTGTTTTAGAGAATTTTGCAGTACGTTCAACTGGACTCAACTAAAGACCATGTGTAACCACACCAGCTCAGGACCTCCACATTCAGCTTCTTCCCCTGTGGGATCATCTGAGACCAACCACCCTCACAGCTGATGAAACAGGAGTATTTCCTGTCTGTAATAAAGCCCTTTTTTGTAGGGAAAAACAAATGACTATTGGCTGGGCCTGGCTCCCATAAGAGCGTCTGCTAAATGACTTAAATGTAATGTAATGTAAAAGTGGGTGGGCCTATGACCTCCCAGGCCCACCCATGGCTGCGCCCCTGCTCAGTCATGTGAAATCCATAGATTAGGGGCTAATTCATTTATTTACATTGACTGATTTCCTTACATGAACTGTAACGAAGTAAAATTGTTTGTTTATATTTTTGTATATACAGCGCATTCGGAAAGTATTCAGACCCCTTCACTTTTCCACATTATGTTAAATCCATTGTATAATAAAGGATGTAATTCAAAATCAATCTACACACTAGCCCATAATGAAGTAAAAACAGTTTAGACATTTTTGCAAATGTATTAAATAAAACACTGAAATAACCTAACTATTCAGACCCTTTGCTCTGAGACTCAAAATTGAGCTCAGGTGCTTCCTGTTTCCATTGATCATCCTTGCGATGTTTCTACAACTTGGAGTCCACCTGTTCTAAATTCAATTGATTGGACATGGCTTGGAAAAGCACACACCTGCCTAGATACGGTCCCACAGTTGACAGTGCATGTCAGAGTAAAAACCAAGCCATGAGGTTGAAGGAATTGTCCGTAGAGCTCAGAGAACGGATTGTGTCGAGGCACAGATCTGGGAAAGGGTACCAAAAACTTTCTGCAGTATTGAAGGTCCCCAAGAACACAGTGGCCTCCATCATTCTTAAATGGAAGAAGTTTGTAACCACCACCACTCTTCCTAGAGCTGAGCAATCAGGAGAGAAGAGCCTTGATCGGGGAGTTGACCAAGAGCCTTATGGTTGCTCTGGAGTTCCTCTTTGGAGATGGGAGAACCTTCCAGAAGGACAACCATTTCTGCAGCACTCCACCAATCAGGCCTTTATGGTAGAGTGGCCAGACAGAAGCCACTCCTCAATAAAAAGGCACAAGATAAACGCCAAGCGGGCTTTCCTAAAAGGTAACTAAAGGATTCTCATACCATAAGAAACAAGATTTTCTGGTCTGATGAAACCAAGATCAGATGTTATGCTTGGCATTCAGGTAGAAGAAGCCTGGCACCATCCCTACGGTGAAGCATGGTGGTGGCAGCATTATGCTGTGGGGAAGTTTTTCAGCAGCAGGGACTGGGAGATTAGTCAGGATTGAGGGTAAGATGAACGGAGCAAAGTACAGAAAGATCCTTGAAGTCCTGAGCGTTCTGTAGCAGGTTATCCGACTGGGGCTAAGGTTCACCTTCCAAAAAGACAACACAGGAGTGGCTTCAGGAAAAGTCTCAATGTCCTTGAGTGGCCCAGCAAGAGCACCAACTTCAACCCAATCAAACATCTCTGGAGAGACCTGAAAATAGCTGTGCTGCGATGCTCCCCATTCAACCTGACAGAGCTTGAGAGGATCTGCAGAAAAGAACAAGAGAAACTCCCAAAAATACAGGTCTGCCAAGCTTGTAGCGTTATCCCAAGAAGACTTGAAGCACCTTTGGCAGCGTTTACAAAGTACTGAGTAAGGGGTCTGAATACTTATGTAAATATAATGTTTTTTTATAAATAAACTAGCAAAAATAAATATTTGTCGTCATGGTATTGTGTGTAGATCACATCAAAATTGCAATATTGACATGTGCAATATCCACATCACAAGAGACTTATATCGCATGCTATATTCTGAAACATCTCAGCCACTTGTAACATTTGCTATAGTTTACTCCATTTTTTTTCTCCTCTTGCAGCTGCATCCCACACACACACCAAGTGCCTCCCATAGACATTAAAACCAGTAGATGGTGATAGGAATAAGTGGATGACGTCAGCGCTATGGAAACTCCCGACGGCGCATTAAGCTGGAAGTATTTGAAGTGCCTTAATTCTTAATGACATTAAAAAATATTTTAAAATTAAGTGAAAGTGACCATCAACCATAATCCTTTGCTAGTTACGTAGTCGTTTTCATCCTGCCTGAGAGACACGTGCATGAGGGCGCGAGCATCCTCGTAGCCTGCCGGCCCGTGATTGTCTGTCAGCACGTGGTCCTGTGTGACAACAAATGTAGTAGTCAGAATGGATCACTGTTTAATTAAAATATCTTGATTTGTAGCGAACTTTATAACAATTCACCATTGGGACTTGATCAAAATAAAACATTTTAGAGCTCAAAAACAGGCACCTAAATTCTTCTGGTTTGGCCGTTCTGGCGATCGTAATTGACACAGGCTTTCTAGGGCAGACCAGGGATTTTGGCACCGCTATGTTACTATGGAGTAGCCAACCAGCAGAGCTAATGACTTCACGCACCAGACACTGGGGACGTTGAGCCGCCTCTGTCACTTAACTGGCACAGTTCCTCGTCCTCGCTGTTAGATTCACTAGAAGTTTGCTTGCTGTTCTGTTTGGAACAATCGGTTGACTGCATTTGACCTAACTAGAGGTCGACCGATTAATTAAGGCCGATTTCAAGTTTGCATAACAATTGGTAATCAGCATTTTTGGAAGCCGATTATGGCCGATTACATTGCAATCCATGAGGAAATTGAGTGGCAGGCTGACCACCTGTTACGCGAGTGCAGCAAGGAGCCAAGGTATGTTGCTAGCTAGCATTAAACATATTTTATTTTAAAAAACAATCAATCTTCACATAATCACTAGTTAACCTACATATGTAGTTATCTAGCTTGTCCTGCGTTGCATATAATCAATGCGGTGCCTGTTAATTTATCATCGAATCACAGCCTACTTCGCAAAAACGAGGGATGATTTAACAAAAGCACATTCGCAAATAAAGCACAATCATTTCACAAATGTACCTAACCATAAACATCAACGCCTTTCTTAAAATCAATACACAAAAGTATATATATTTTTTTAAACCTGCATGTTTAGTTAAAAGAAATTCATGCAGGCAAGATGAACTAGGATTTATTGCACGCAGTGTCAGGGTATATGCAACAGTTTAGGCTGACTGGCTTGTTGCGAACTAACTTTCCAGAATTATGACATAACATTGAAGTTTGTGCAATGTAACAGCATATATTTAGACTTAGGGTTGCCACCCGTTCAATCAAATATGGAACAGTTCTGTATTTCACTGAAAGAATAAAGGCTCGTATTTCTGTGTTTATTATATTAGAATTAAGTCTATGATTCGATATTTGATAGAGCAGACTGACTGAGCGGTGGTAGGCAGCAGCAGGCTCGTAAGCATTCATTCAAACTTTACTGTGTTTGCCAGCAGCTCTTAGCAATGCTTGACTCACAGCGCTGTTTATGACTTCGAGCCTATCAACTCTTGAGATTAGGCGGGCAATACTAAAGTGCATATTAGAACATCCAATAGCCAAAGGTACATGAAATACAAATAGTATAGAGAGAAATAGTCGACGAGTCATAATTCCAATAATAACGACAACCTAAAACTTCTTAACTGGGAATATTGAAGAACTGGGAACATTGAATCAATCACCAGCTTTCATATGTTCTGAGCAAGGAACTTAAATGTAAAAATGTAAAAAGCTAACATTTTACCTTCTTCTCCAACACTGTGTTTTTGCATTATTTAAACCAAATTGAGCATGTTCCTTATTTATTTGAGACTAAAAATATTTTATTTATGTATTATATTAAGTTAAAATAAGTGTTCGTTGTTCATTCAGTATTGTTGTAATTGTCATTATTATAAATAAATACAATTGTGTATATATATATATATATATTTTTATTTTTATTTTTTAAGAAAATTTGCTCATTCAGTATTGTTGTAATTTTCATTATTATAAATAAATACAATTAATTATATAGATATATATAAATTTTAAGAAAATCTGCTTTTTTTGGTCCTCCAATAATCGGTATCGGCGTTGACAAATCATAATCGGTCATCCTCTATTCTAAAACAAACAATTCTGCTTTCCACTGCTTCTTAATATAAGTCATTTTATTTATAGGATTCCAAAAGTTATACCAATAGTTATGACCTTTGTCAAATCACAATATCTGGTAAAGAACTACATTTAAAAAAATGTAAATCGCTATTCGATTTCTACCATATCGTGCAACCCTAATACACATCATTAAAGTCTAAAATGAATGTAGCAACTGCAAGAAATGCTACCCTTGTAGATTCCATCTGTGCGGAGTTGTGAGAAGAATGACTGTAAGTCCCTAAGAGTGTCCCTACATAGCAGCTGTGGTGCTAGTTGTTTGGTATTAAAATAGTCTCAGAAGTAGTCGACAACAAGAAAAACATGACATTGGATGCAAAGCTGGTACATTTCAAATGAATCAGACACACAAGAAGTTTCCCTCCCATCTAGCTGGATACACATGGTGAACTTGTTATGAGTAGTTAGCAGATGAGGCGGGGCTGGTATGTCTACACATGGTTCCCAGCAAGCTTTGGCCATTCATTTTATTTTACACACACATTAAAACACAGTCTTGGGAAGTGCAATTAAAACCTCACAAATCACCCAGAAAAACAGTTACATTCCTCAACAAATAAGTCCCCAATACAAGGATGCCATTGTCATCTTTATATTCGACCTGCCAAAATCCAACGGTTGCCGGCTACCAACAATGAGCAAAACCAGGAATGAGTCACCCAACGCCCCCAATAACTCTGCCTTTTTACTCCATTAAGATACAGGAGATAAAGCCCTCGAGGGCTCAATTGAAGATAAGAGAAGCATGACTGTGTGTATGTCCCACTGTAAAGCAATGTGAGAGTTGCTCGTTCACAATAGAGGGGATTGATTTGAGACCTTGATGCAGCCTAACACAGTAAACTGGGCTTGGGTGTTTTAGAATGCAATTGTCCACACAAATGTAAAGGACTGCCCAATTCAATGTTACCGTAGTTACGTTAACATTAGTAGCTGTAAATTGCTTTAGATAAGAGCGTCTGCTAAATGACTAAAATGAAAATTTAATAAACAGTTAAATGGATGAGATCGGCACATAATTTGCAGTTTGGGTCCCATTCAGTG
The DNA here is from genome assembly GCF_023373465.1 of Oncorhynchus keta. Taxonomy (NCBI): domain Eukaryota; kingdom Metazoa; phylum Chordata; class Actinopteri; order Salmoniformes; family Salmonidae; genus Oncorhynchus; species Oncorhynchus keta. Next base: position 1,461,289 of record NW_026290920.1, on the reverse strand, counting down.
CAGAAAAGGCAGGCCCAAAGATCTCACTTCTTGAGTGTATATTCAAATGGATGATTACAGGGGAATGTAGTTAAGTCACAGTTTATTGTGCAGGCAAAATTAGAGGCGCCATCTATACATCATATGACAACAACACATTGCTGTTAATGATGACTCATAGAAGAATATGCAGCAGCTGGCTGGTTATTAACCAATCATTTCATTCAAAAATAGGCTGATGAGTGCAAGAGTGGGTGGTGCAGAAAGCATGTTTACTGGTGATGTTTCTGTTCACATCACACACGACAATGATCAATGCTGACCTATGTCTAAGTAGTGAGTGTGAACTGTCAGCCACTAATCACCCATCGATTGACAGCCCCCTGTTTCGGCTAAATATATTTCCAAACAACCCTGATGAATTCAACTTTGATTTAAGGATGATCCTTGTAAGTATTAAAAACCGTATTGTTAACTATAGTCATTGTAGTTATATAGTAAACAATAGCCATATGGTTCTTTTTTTAAACAGCTAGCCTTATTTCGAAGTAACCTGCCTAACCATAACCTCAATTAATTGTGACAAGTTTGACAGGTGCCCCGCTGCTTGACAGCAGAGAGCATTCACACCCTGCTGGCTTGCCTGTCCAACTTCCTTGATCAAACTAAACATGGCATTCCTATCTAGCTTGAGACCACTCATGCACAAATAAATCACACTTAATAATTCGATATTTATAGACAGGGATCTGCTTACCCTTGAGACAGTGAGATCTGTCATAAGCTGATCGAAGGCCAGCGTCTCCTCTGCTTGTTTCTGGTTGTGCAGCGCTATCTTTTCGCTGAACTTCCTGGGGTTTGAGCCACCCGAGCCCGGGGATCCGGACATGGTGTGGGCCGCACAGTTTTAAAATGTTACTTAAATGTAAAGCGAGTGCTTGGGGCACAAATATAGAGAGTGTGGTTTTGATTGTCAGTCCACTTTTAGCGAATCCATCAGTGCTGCTTCAAATCGTCGCGTTGGCAAATTTTCGGTGCTAGCTAACGTTAGCTTGATAGCCACATAAGTTAACAATAGTGAACAGTTCAGCTGACAAGTGTTTGTAAACAAACTAATTCCAAAATGTGTTTTCGGTGCCAGCAGGTAACGCTTACCGAAGTTATTGAGTTCTATACATCCCAACGTATTGTCAATGCATGGGAAAATATTTACATTTGTAAATAGTTAGCTAAACTAATAAGCCAACAACTTGTTTGAAACTCAATCAGTAGCTAGTTATGTTAACTAGCTAGCGTGAGAGAGTGCCAGTGCTAGCTAGCTACCTGTCACTTCCATTTTCTTCATTAACAATTTAGCTTAAAATAGTAACGTTATTTGAGGACGTATCCAGCAATGCATTGTCAATTGAGGCAACACGCGTAGCTAAATAACAAATAATAAGTACTTCAACCTCTTCAAAGCTATCAAAACTGTCATTTTATGCAGTGTATAAAAATGTTCGATAAAAATTACAGCTACGCAGCAAGCTCATACAGTAGCTACCGCGTAACGCGACACGAACAGCAGAAGAGAAGCGCAATTTACGTTGACTAAAGATTTGTAAACTAAAACAATATTTGCTAACGTTGCCCAAATAGTTGTTAGCAATGTTTTCATTAGCGAATACTTTCCCTTGTGGAGAAGATTTCGAAATGTAATTTCAACAAGTGTCGGAAAGATCTTGCCGTTGCAGCGCGAGGGTTATCCAAATCAGCATGTAACATAATCCACTCTCTCGATCTCAAAAACATTGCTTTCGATTCTGGTCCTCTGATTAGGCAGGCAGGTCGACTGTAACAGCTACAACTATTTTTTACAGGCTATATTTAGATAGCGTGTAAACATTCAAATCCATGCGGTAAAGTCGAGCTTCTTCTCGTCTTGTCTCCTGTTGCATATCGCTCCATAGTTTTGTCGGCTCTCGTTGGTGAGATCCCTTTCCCGCTGATCCTGCCATATAAAAAATAAAAAACTGCTTGAAACTGTAAAACAACCTTACCGGTTATGTCCACAGGAGGGCAATGAAGAACTCTTAAAGGGGATGTGTACCTGGCCGCATTATCCAACTGAATATTGTAGCATAGAAACACTTCAACGGAATCCTTTTCACTGCAGCCAATAACAAGTTTCCTTCCAGTTTTTATGCGAGTTAAGTCATACAGTATAAATACAAAGTCAAGACAGCTGTGATAGTAACAGAGGTTTTGGTACAATTTTATAAAAGCCAACAGATAAATTGTTTGTTCGACATGGTGGGATCTTTTTGTTTCCGTAAAATAAATTATGCAAGAAATGGTGCTTGCCTACGGAGCTGTGAGGGGAACGGCACCTCAGTACCTCCAGGCTCTGATCAGGCCCTACACCCAAACAAGGGCACTGCGTTCATCCACCTCTGGCCTGCTCGCCTCCCTACCACTGAGGAAGTACAGTTCCCGCTCAGCCCAGTCAAAACTGTTCGCTGCTCTGGCTCCCCAATGGTGGAACACACTCCCTCACGACGCCAGGACAGCGGAGTCAATCACCACCTTCCGGAGACACCTGAAACCCCACCTCTTTAAGGAATACCTAGGATAGGATAAATTGTAAAGTGGCTGTTCCATTGGATGTCATAAGATGAATGCACCAATTTGTAAGTCGCTCTGGATAAGAGCGTCTGCTAAATGACTTAAATGTAAATGTCGGTCAAGCACCTTTATGCGCAAATATTGATATAATAACCATCATATTGAAGTAAACTTGGAGTCACATGATGATATGGTGTGAGGTCCTCCCACTACGACTCTACGAGGAAACCATGTAGTTGATTCGACTACAGATTAAATAAATTGTGAAAGTGCACAATGAGCTTGATGCTTCTTTCCACTAAATATCGAGGGTCTTATTCTGGAGACATGATGGTCGATGCTTAACTGCCATTTGACAAATATAAATATTCTCGCTCTTATCCATAATCTTATCATGTAGACGAGCCTACCCGCAATGTATCTGTGAGCTGTTGGCTTGAGCACATGTGCCAAGAGCACAGTTTTTGTGACAAAACTATTGGTAGAGTTGAAAATGCACTGGAAACGCAATGAACTTCATTTTTATTCGGGAAATGAAAACTTAAGCGAAAAAGTACATTTTGTGTGCACTACGTCATCACACTGATTGTTATCCACAAGAAGTCCGATTTTCTTTGTGCAGATTTTTTTATATTTGTATGAAAATCTGGCATCAATTGGATGGAAACCTAGTTCATTGTAGAGATGGTTGCCAAACTGAGATTGTGACACTAGGGATAAGTTGATACACTGAAATATGACTGTAACCACTTCTGAATATAGCCTAGGAATTCAAACATAGCCTTTGTCTGAAAAAAGTGTTTTTGCTTCATTTTGTACATCATTTAATCATAGCATCCACTAAGAAACTGCATATTACATAATTTTGTGTATTTGAAACCATGGGGAACATGTTGCTATTTCTGTTCATGTTTTGCTTGGGACACCTAGGCCAGGATTTAATCAGATCGGCCTGTCAACAATGGGCCTTTTAAAAGTAATGTTACCATGTTCACATTCTAGGTAAACGCTGCAGATATTTTCATCTCAATTGGAAATTGCCTTTAAATAATAATACAAATTAGATGGGTGCTTATATTTGTCATACTTCCGGCATAGTCTTTATCATACGGTTGTTCAGCCTCATTATTTAGTTAACTGAATGGTAATTGACCTGGATACAAATGTCTACGAAATGAAGGAAACATTTAAGTGCTCATAACAATCGTAAATATGTATTTTACCAGTGGCACACACGTGAAAGTAAATTAGCTTGATTTATTCAGGTTCTTCTTGTACTTTTCATTCTCAAACCTATCCAATCATCCATGGACATACAGAACTAGAACCTGCTGGCTAGTGTCCACATGGAGAAAAAATATTGTATATAAAATATGACATCATACAATGCAAATGAAATACTGACATTCTGCAAAACAATCCATGTTAACTAATAGGACCAGTTTCCCCAGACACAGATTAGGTTCATCCTGAATCTCTATTAAATCTATTTCAGTTCAGGACTAGGCTGGATCTGGTTTTGGGAAACTTTCCCTTCAAGTTCATTTACTATTCATAAAGTGTGCATAATAACCAATGTGTATTTAACTATTTATAAACATTCAAATGTATACATCATGTGTAAGCATTCTTAACATTTAATTTAAAACTCTTAATGAATGTTTTAAATTGTCACTTTTTTTTTTATATGTCACTGGTAATATGTATCTCACGAAAAATGGCATTATTAAAGCTTTATTCTTTAAAACATTCTATGGACTACGGGCGAAAGAGCTTAGGCTACTAGGTAACTATATCTTGGTTAGGCCCAGTGTAAATTAACTTCAATACAAGGGTACACTGGTTAAAAAAAAAAATTTCAAAACCATTCTGACAGGGTAGTACTGTATATCACGCTTTCCAGTCTTCTGAAAGGGAGCAGATTGTCGTAAGGATTCTGTGCCCGAGACTGTTTGTTTAGTGTACAGTGAGTGACATCTACTGGAACCTAAAGCATATCTCGTCATTGTTATATGATACTGCACTCTAGACTGAGTGTATGAACCGTTTCCTCCAGAGTGGTGAACGGAGTAAAAGCAACTGAAGTCACCGTATTTTCATTTAATAGTGAATGTGACTAACTATGAAACGTGTTTTGCTCTGACAACAATACTCCTTAAAAGGAAAATAAAAGAAAGTAACCTTAACTATACTTGGAGGACTGACAAGAATAAATAAGGACAGTTTTCTTTTATAAATTTATTCAACACAAAGCATAACACATCTTTTCTACATTGATTGTTCAGTCTACTCTTGAAAGGCTATTTCCTATGCCAATAGTGGATTTGCAAGTTTCTTAAAGTTACTGTATGACAAAATTGCTTGCGATGTCATCAACATGCAACTGTTGAATTGCGTTTCAAATAACTGGAAAACAACCTGACAGACAAATCCATATCTTATACCTTTGACAGTCTTACAGTAACATAGTAACACAAAATGCAACAAGCACTCTGGATCCTGACGAGGATACACTTGGAGCATCCAGCAGGCTTCCGGTGGACTTTTCCTTGGCGAATAAGGCACATACCGTACGGTGAATATTCCATCTCAATAAGGCACATAATGAATACATATACTTAAAGTAGTGCGGAAGAGGGGGAAACCGAGCTAAGATAAGACAGCATAGAGCCAAGGCCCTCTGTTAGATGTTCTGTTCTCAACAGTGTCTGTAGCCCCCTCTCCTTCTCTTTCCATCCATCTCATCCATCTATTTCCCGTAAAACTTCTTGTTGAGCAGGAAGATGAGCAGGTTGACATTGATGGTGGCCCTGTCGAAGAGCTTCATCACAGCCACACCCTCATACTGCAGCTGCAGGAGGTCCTGGGAGAGAGAAGAGAAGGGAGAGTAAGAAGGGAGAGAAGGGAGAAGGGAGAGAAGGGAGAGATGAGATGGAGAGGAAGGGAGAGCACGAGAGGCAGGAAGAGGGAGAGGGAGGGAGAGCACGAGAGGCAGGAAGGGAGAGCACAAGAGGCAGGAAGAGGGAGCGGGAGGGAGAGCACGAGAGGCAGGAAGAGGGAGAGGAAGGGAGAGCACGAGAGGCAGGAAGAGGGAGGGAGAGCACGAGAGGAAGAGGAGCAGAGAAAGGGGAGAGCGAGGGAGATGAGGAGAAATGGAGAAAGAATCATTTGAAAAAGTATTTTTAAAAAGACAGAAATATCAACCATAAAATCCCATTTGACCACCTTCTTCACATCCCAGCATCACTGTACATCATTCACATGTATACCTGGTATTCCAACTGTAACGTCTCCAAGTGCACTCCCATGAACTTGGCCTTCACATCGAACACTCCAACCGCCTCCGACGGAGAGATCTCAAAGATAACGTTCTTAAACCTGTGTGTGGGGGAGGGGGATGTCAATTGTTTGCCTAAAACTAAGGATTTGTGTGATGTCATGAGATGTATCCATATTACATCATAAATCCCATACAGCTAACTTTCAAGACAACATTTGGTAAACAATTATTAACTAAACATCCAAGGTCTATCTTTAACTTACTGGTTTGTCTGCAGGTCTTCAATCTCGATCAGCACACCCTTCTCATGGAGGCGAGCGGCAGTGTACTTCTGAGACACCTGTTTACTCTTCTTGGCCTTGGTGTCACCTGGTTTCTTTGACAGCCTGAGGAGGGAGGGAGAGAATAGTGTCCATAACACTGTCACACATCGTAACATAGAGGAAGTTGCAGTTGCCTTCTGCTAGAAACTTAACATTTTGGTAGTTCCATTCCATTTCAGGGTCGTGTTCACTAGGCATGGAATTAAAACGGAGAGGTACTTCCTAGACTTGTCCAATAACAAACACTTGTTACATTTTGTTAACTTGTGTCCAAATGAACACAACCCAGATGTAAAAAGTATGACAATGGCTCCACCCAGCCCTCTAATAGGTTCAAACCCTTGACCTCTGCAGTGCATGTTTCCCCGTCCATCTTATTCACTTACACATAACATTTCTGTAATAAGAATTCAGAGTTGAGCTCTTGATCCTTTATTCTACTGACACACAAAACATCCTCTGTGAACCCTGAGATTCCAACCTGCATCCCCCCGGTCACCTGCCCACCTCTCAAACCTGGAGGCTAGCGTCTTCCCTCTGGTATGAAGACAAAGCCCACTCACTTTCCCTTGTTGCTGGCCAGGTTGTCCATGCAGGTCTTGATGTACTGATTGTAGTAGTCAATCTGGACGTTGTAGAAGGCGGTCTTGGAGTTGAGGGCGGCATTTGTCTGTTGGAGCTTCACCAGCTCCGCCTTCCTCCGCTGCCGATACCGTCGCTGGTTTCGGATGTCCTGGAACAAACACAACTTATATTTTATGTGGCACATCCACAAAAACACGTATACTATAAGTAGCACACACGTGACAGACACAGAAACACGTATACTATAAGTAGCACACACGTGACAGACACAGAAACACGTATACTATAAGTACCACACACGTGACAGACACAGAAACACTGACTCTAAGTAGCACACAGTACAGACACAGATGTCGTTGATTAAGGTCCTGTGAAGACAGACACACGTTCACTATAAGGTGGACAGACACACACGTATACTATAAGTAGCACACTGACAGACACAGAAACACGTCATACTATAAGGTCCTGGTACGTGACAGACACAGAAACACGTATACTCATAAGTAGCACCTTGACAGACACAGCTCTGCCAGGCGCTGACAGACACAAAACACGTCTTGTCCTTCTTGCCCTGCAGCGTAGGCTGTCATCCACACACGTGACAGACACAGCTTCATCTTCTCTGGGTTTTGGCATCGCGGATGGCCAGACACAAAAGCACGCTGGTACTCCACTTCCTGGAAGGGGAAAACAGGGGTGGTGTCACGTGACAGACACAGAAACACGTGTACTGGCAGAAGATTCCCCAAGGCACAGATCTATAAGTCAGCTTCATGGGACAGAAAATGCTAAACTGACTCAAGATCAGCACACGTGACATACTGTCATTGTGCACAAAATACACGTATACTATAAGTAGCACAACGTGACAACACAGAAACCAGAGGAAGTCCTACACAGTGACAGACTTTAAACTGGTGCAACTAAGAGTCTTTAGTGGTGTGCAGACTCTGCTTTACCTCTATGGCACACACGTGATATCACAAAAACAAAGATAGTGTAAGTGAGCTGACAACTAATATTACAGGTTTACATCCTTCCACCCCTGACAGACACAAAACATTTATTATAATAGCAAACACGTGACAGACACAGAAACAAACCAAATTAAATAGATAAACAATCCAAAAAACAGTATACTATAAGTAGCACACACGTGAAAGACACAGAAACACGTATACTATAAGCTAGCACAGTGTTGTAAAAATGAGCAAATAGTTGAAGTACAAACGGACAGAATAAAAACGTAAACTATAAGTTGCATTTACACGTGTTTGACACAGAAACACTGGTATGCTCTAAGTAGCACACACGTGACAGACACAAAAACACGTATACTATAAGTAGCACACACGTGACAGACACAAATCTTGCTACTATGATGTCAAACTGTGACATTCCAAAAACCGTAATAGATAGGGAGTTGACAAACATTGGAACATGTTTTCAAATCCACTGGTTCTGTGACAACTGAGAAACATGTGTATCTAAGTATGCACTGGAAGGAGGTTACTATAAGTCACACAGTTTCAGACACAAAACACGTTTTGCATGTTGCAAAAACGTGACAGACACAAATGGTATTAGTCTTGTCCCACGTGACAGACACCCGAAACACGTATACAAAGGTAGAGCCATGTGACAGACACAAAACACGGCCCTATAAAGCACACACTGACAGACACAGAAACACTGCTCCATTAACCACAACGTGACAGAAGGAAACACTGTACAGCTATAACCGTAGCATGTGTCCGACCCCCACAGGAGTCACTAGAGAGCAATGAAGGTGTCCCCCACAGGAGTGACAAGACACAAAATCACGTAACCCAGACGAGCACGCTGGGACAGACACAGAAACAGCATCATGGGCCTCCCGTTGCAGCCAGCTGAAACACAGCCTGGGATCAACCCGCACACAGTGACACCTCAAGACCTGCAGAGCTATACCGTGCACTACACGTGAGGTGCCTAAAGCACGTTTGATATCAACAAAGCATTTGTTTTGTTTCTTTGTCAATTACCATGGCATGGTACAAAACTTAGGGTCCTGGAAGTGGTTCATACCCAAGACATGCTAACTCTCACCATTACAGTAAGGTGGGGTATGTCATTGATGAGGTCCTGGTAGCGGTTCTCAGGGTGCACCTTGCCCAGCTCTGCCAGGCGCTGCAGGTTGCTCCTGATCTTGTCCTTCTTGCCCTGCAGCGTCAGGCTGTCATCCACCACCGGCTTGGCCTGCTTCATCTTCTCTGGGGTTTTGGCATCGCGGATGGCCCGCCGCTGCATAGCACGCTGGTACTCCACTTCCTGGAAGGGGGAAAACAGGGGTGGTGTCATGCGTTGCTCTGGCGAAGATTCCCCAAGGCACAGATCTAGGGTCAGCTTCGCTTCCCCCAATTCTAACCTAAACAGTAGTGGGGAAAATGCTAAACTGACTCAAGATCAGCGTCTAGGGGCAACTTCACCATATACTGTCATTGTGCACAAATCATAGTTGAATAAAGCCAAGCAAAAGTGATAACTCCCGAACCCAGAGGAAGTCCTACTCAGTTGACTACTTTAAACTGGTGCAAGCTAAGAGTCTTTAGTGGTGTGCCCTCTCTGCTTTACCTCTATGGCACAACGATATCATCAAAAACAAAGATAGTGTTAGTGAGCTGCTAACTAATATTACAGGTTTACATCCTTCCCTCCCCCTCAATTCAAAGGCATTTATTTGCATGGGAAACATGTTTACATTGCCAAACCAAATTAAATAGATAAACAATCCAAAATGAACAGTAAACATTACACACAAGTTAAAAGAATAGACATTTCGAATGTTATTATGGCTATGTACAGTGTTGTAAAAATGAGCAAATAGTTGAAGTACAAAAGGGAAAATGAATAAAAAGTAAATATGGGTTGTATTTACAGTGGTGTTTGTGCCTCACTGGTTGCTCTTTATGGCAACTGGTCACAAATCTTGCTACTGTGATGTCACACTGTGGTATTCCACCTAATAGATATGGGAGTTGATCAAAATTGGATTTGTTTTCAAATCCTTTCTGGTTCTGTGTAATCTGAGGCAAATATGTGTATCTAATATGGTCATACATTTGGAAGGAGGTTAGGAAGTGCATCTCAGTTTCTACCTTGTTTTGCAGTGTTGGAAAAAGTACCCAAATGGTAGTTAGTCTTGTCCCATCGCTGCAACTCCCGTACGGACCCGGGGGAAGCAAAGGTCGAGAGCCATGTGTCCTCCAAAACACGGCCCTGCCAAGCCGCACTGCTTCCACACACTGCTCCATTAACCCAATGTGTAGAAGGAAACACTGTACAGCTGGTAACCGTGTCAGCGTGCATGTGTCCGACCCCCCACAGGAGTCACTAGAGAGCAATGGGACAAGGCCAAAATCTCCCCTAACCCAGACGACGCTGGGCCAATTGTGCAGCATCATGGGCCTCCCGGTTGCAGCCAGCTGTGACACAGCCTGGGATCGAACCCGAATCTGTAGTGACACCTCAAGACCTGCAGAGCCTTACACCGCTGCACTACTCGGGAGGTGCCTAAAGCCTTTTTGATATCAACAAAGCATTTGTTTTGTTTCTTTGTCAATTAGTGTGTGCAGGGTACAAAACTTAGGCTCATAAGTATCATACCCCAAGACATGCTAACCTCTCACCATTACAATAAGGTGGGGTATGATATTTATACCTCTAACTTCCTCCTTCACCCAGTTCATTCAGAACTACCTGTAATCATGGTCACATCCACAATGTAGAAGTGTTCAAAACAAGACACTTAAAGCAACTTCAATTATTTACCATTCATTTCTATTGGCCACAAAATAATCGTAAACACAACCAAGACAGCAACTGCATCCAACAAGGTCGTAGAGTCACAAGCTTGATTTTTTTTCATCCTTGCTAGGAACATGGGAACAAATAATAAAGTTGAGACTACTTGAATAGGTCCCCTAATATGGGGGGGACTATGTACAAAAAGCACTGTAATTTGGATGACAATACCCTCAAATTAAAAGCTGACAGTCAGTACTTTAACCTCAGTCATTGTATCATTTCAAATCAAAGTGCTGGAGTAGAGCCAAAACACCTAATGTGTCACCGTCCCAATACTTTGAGCTCAGTGTACTGTTTAGGCGTTATACTGCCAAGTTTACACCTTCACTATTGCACTGAAACGTTTTGTCCAGGTCTCCCTCATTCATCCCTACCTCCTCAGTGTCTCACCTGTTCAGGATTGGCAGCACCCTCCAGAATCTCAGTGAGTGTTTCTCCAGGTTGGAACCGGATCACATCCACGATCAGCCGCTTGGTGCTGGAGAGAGAAAGATAGGGGGAAAGAGACATAGGAGCTATTCTAGGGTGTCAAGACAACAGTAGGTTTATTTTAGCTGCTAGACTGGAAGCGTAACTTTTAGCCGGTGTGAGCAGAGCGCTCTTGGGTGTGAGCAGAGCGAAAGCCACTTTATGCCTATTGCTCTTGGGTGTGAGCAGAGCGAAAGCCACTTTATGCTTATTGCTCTTGGGTGTGAGCAGAGCGAAAGCCACTTTATGCTTATTGCTCTTGGGTGTGAGCAGAGCGAAAGCCACTTTATGCCATTGCTCTTGGGTGTGAGCAGAGCGAAAGCCACTTTATGCCTATTGCTCTTGGGTGTGAGCAGAGCGAAAGCCACTTTATGCCTATTGCTCTTGGGTGTGAGCAGAGCGAAAGCCACTTTATGCCTATTGCTCTTGGGTGTGAGCAGAGCGAAAGCCACTTTATGCCTATTGCTCTTGGGTGTGAGCAGAGCGAAAGCCACTTTATGCCTATTGCTCTTGGGTGTGAGCAGAGCGAAAGCCACTTTATGCTATTGCTCTTGGGTGTGAGCAGAGCGAAAGCCACTTTATGCCTATTGCTCTTGGGTGTGAGCAGAGCGAAAGCCACTTTATGCCTATTGCTCTTGGGTGTGAGCAGAGCGAAAGCCACTTTATGCCATTGCTCTTGGGTGTGAGCAGAGCGAAAGCCACTTTATGCTTATTGCTCTTGGGTGTGAGCAGAGCGAAAGCCACTTTATGCCATTGCTCTTGGGTGTGAGCAGAGCGAAAGCCACTTTATGCTATTGCTCTTGGGTGTGAGCAGAGCGAAAGCCACTTTATGCTATTGCTCTTGGGTGTGAGCAGAGCGAAAGCCACTTTATGCTATTGCTCTTGGGTGTGAGCAGAGCGAAAGCCACTTTATGCTATTGCTCTTGGGTGTGAGCAGAGCGAAAGCCACTATGCTATTGTTCTTGGGTGTGAAGCTGTGAGTCGAAATCTGGAAATTACAACCAGAGCGAAAGCCACTTTATGCTATTGCTCTTGGGTGTGAGCAGAGCGAAAGCCACTTTATGCTATTGCTCTTGGGTGTGAGCAGAGCGAAAGCCACTTTAATGCTATTGTTCTTGGGTGTGAGCAGAGCGAAAGCCACTATGCTATTGCTCTTGGGTGTGAGCAGAGCGAAAGCCACTATGCTATTGTTCTTGGGTGTGAGCAGAGCGAAAGCCACTATGCTATTGTTCTTGGGTGTGAGCAGAGCGAAAGCCACTATGCTATTGTTCCTGGGTGTGAGCAGAGCGAAAGCCACTATGCTATTGTTCCTGGGTGTGAGCAGAGCCAAAGCCACTATGCTATTGTTCTTGGGTGTGAAGAGTGAGCCAAATTGCTCTTGGGTTGACAGAGGAAAAACCACTTTGATGCATTGCTCTTGAGGTGTGAGCAGAGCAAAGCCACTTTATGCCATTGCTCTTGGGTGTGAGCAGAGCGAAAGCCACTTTATGCCATTGCTCTTGGGTGTGAGCAGAGCGAAAGCCACATTTATGCTATTGCTCTTGGGTGTGAGCAGAGCAGAAAGCCACATGCTATTGCTCTTGGGTGTGAGCAGAGCCAGAAAGAGGGAAGATATGGTTTGGGTGTGAGCAGAGCGAAAGGACTTAATGCTACAAACAACTGGGTGTGAGCAGAGGAAACACTTATGCTATTGCTCTTGGGTGTGAGCAGATTTGCCACTTTGCTATTGTTCCTGGGTGTGAGGGACTAAAGCCACCTATTGGACTCTAATTGTGAAGAAATCCACTGTGCTATTGTCTCCACTCTGCCTTCATCTTGGGTGTGATTGAGGACTATGGCTATTGTTCCTGGGTGAAACACAATGAGTGGCAGCTCAATGCCACTATGCTATTGTTCTTGGGTGTGAGCAGAGCCAAAGCCACTATCTAGCATAGCCCTAAGAAAGTGTGTATTTTTTGTTCTTGGGTACTGAGCAGAGCCAAAGCCACTATGCTATTGTTCCTGGGTGTGAGCAGAGCCAAAGCCACTATGCTATTGTTCTTGGGTGTGAAGCTGTGAGTCGAAATCTGGAAATTACAACCAGTGAAAAACCATTCTGAGCAGCGTGAGCCTCCCGTGGAGCCGGCGCTCACACCCAGGTTTCATTTCAATTCATTGGAGCGGCTCACGCTCTGCAAAGGTCACGCCTCTAGTGTAGCAGGCCAGAAAGAGGAAGATAAGGTTCAGCCGTGAACGCACAAACAACTGAGGAGTCCGGGAACTCAATTTGGCCTCCTTTTGAACTAACACCTTGGATCTAATTGCTTAAAAATCTGTCTTCATCTCCTCTCCTTCATCTGCACTGATTGGAATTGAAACTTGGCAGGTGAAAACACAATGGTGGCAGCTCATATGGCTTCCTCCTGGTCAGTTCTTTCAGATAAGAGCAGTCGAGAAGGCGAAGCAAGGAGGACCGATTTAGACAATCGAGAAAGAGCCCTAAGAAAGTGTGTATTTTTTTATTGTATACAAATATTACTCTTACTTAAGCAGTAGAGTCCTGGCGTCCATCTCGGCATTGGCCTCTCCGGGAACATCAAACTTGTTGGCGATGAGGGACTCTGTCATATTGTCTCCCTGGGGGTACTGACCGATGAGGGACTCTCTCTGGGGATATCTAGGGTACTGACCGATGAGGGACTCTGGCATATCAGGTACTGGAGGATGGAAGGAAGCTCTAAGAGGGGAGAGCGATGACCGGTACTGACATTTAGAGGACTATGGCATATTCACTGATGTACTGACCGGTATGAGGGACTCTAGGAAACATTTATTACGGTATCTGACCCCTCTACATGAAATGGACTCTGGCATATCTACGGTACTGACCGATGAGGGACTCTGGCATATCTACGGTACTGACCGATGAGGGACTCTGGCATATCTACGGTACTGACCGATGAGGGACTCTGGCATATCTACGGTACTGACCGATGAGGGACTCTGGCATATCTACGGTACTGACCGATGAGGGACTCTGGCATATCTACGGTACTGACCGATGAGGGACTCTGGCATATCTACGGTACTGACCGATGAGGGACTCTGGCATATCTACGGTACTGACCGATGAGGGACTCTGGCATATCTACGGTACTGACCGATGAGGGACTCTGGCATATCTACGGTACTGACCGATGAGGGACTCTGGCATATCTACGGTACTGACCGATGAGGGACTCTGGCATATCTACGGTACTGACCGATGAGGGACTCTGGCATATCTACGGTACTGACCGATGAGGGACTCTGGCATATCTACGGTACTGACCGATGAGGGACTCTGGCATATCTACGGTACTGACCGATGAGGGACTCTGGCATATCTACGGTACTGACCGATGAGGGACTCTGGCATATCTACGGTACTGACCGATGAGGGACTCTGGCATATCTACGGTACTGACCGATGAGGGACTCTGGCATATCTACGGTACTGACCGATGAGGGACTCTGGCATATCTACGGTACTGACCGATGAGGGACTCTGGCATATCTACGGTACTGACCGATGAGGGACTCTGGCATATCTACGGTACTGACCGATGAGGGACTCTATGGTGGGCACCTCTCCCAGGTCTTCCAGCAGCTCGTGGATGGGGTCGTTGTGCTCCGAGGCGATGGCATCCTGGTGGTCCAACAGCAGCTGGGGTGGGGGGTGGGGACGAGCAGGAACATTACAATCTTTATTGTTCACACAATGTGGACATTTGCCTTTGGCTTCATATGGGAGAAAACACAAACATTATCCCTCTGGTACTGGCTATGAGAAAATACACTAGTACTTGGTCACAAATTGTACAAAATGACTCCATGTATAATTTGGGTTTTTCACAACAGAGAAAAAGTAAACTCACTGAGATAAGTGTGTAAGAGTACTCATTTTTATTTATGAGGGCAGAAATAAGCATGTCTTCCTGTGTGTGTGTGAGAGAGACTGACCGTGTGTGTGTTGATGACCTCCCCTATAGAGATGTAGATGACAGGTTTCTGAAGCGTGACCAGGTCAGAGTACTGATCCACATTGAACTTGTCCTCCAATGACGGGACGTCACACGCCGCCAAGAAGAAACGCCTGCGGAGGGACAGAGATACAAGGAGGGTAAGAAGCTACGCACATGCCCCTCCCACCTCAGGACGCACTCTTACCAGCCATTATTTCCATGTTTAAGTTAGATGTAAATTCACGTGTCACAATCTTTGGTTGACGATTTATTTAAAAAAGAGAAGCAACACATATTCTAACTCTTGCTTGTACAAAGCACAATTTCATGTTTTTATGATCCTGTAAATGTCTTCTGACCCTTCAAACACATGCCAGGCCCCTTCAAACACATGCCAGGCCCCTTCAAACACATGCCAGGCCCCTTCAAACACATGCCAGGCCCCTTCAAACACATGCCAGGCCCCTTCAAACACATGCCAGGCCCCTTCAAACACATGCCAGGCCCCTTCAAACACATGCCAAGGCCCCTTCAAAGGATCAACAATGGAACGTGTTTTTTGATCTGCATCCATTTCAATGTCGATGCTTCGATGGGGATTAAATGCACCAAGATAATATTTATAGCACAAGACAGAGATAAAAGTGATAAATGTTTTCCATTTTCCATAGCATGCCCTAATGAACACAACCCATAAAGACAGTCCTCCACTGCACCTGAACTTCTGGTAGGAGCTGCTGAGGTACTCGTTGATGGGGTTGAGGTGGGCGTTGTCCCCCAAGAACATCTTATTGGACGCGGCATGCTGCAGCATCTTGGCGATGGAGCCCAGGTTCCGCCGTTGGTCTGTGGTCAGCTGACCTCCGGCCGACAGGTCGATGATGTCGAAGGCGTCGGGCGCCACGATGGCCGGATTCATGTAGCGGTAGTACAGCAGGTTACCCACGATCTGAACAGACACACCCCCGTTAGATAGAGCACTGTACCTCCTGTAGGCAACACCAAGCCTGTCAAGGGACACCAGTGGACAGGGTTTTACTGGTTGTATAAAACTGTTGCTGTGTCCCAGTAATCTTGGACTCCTTTTCTTTATAGCCAATACATTATAGCCACTAATCTTGGACTTGAAAAAGTTCAGAGATTCAAACTTAGTAGTCAGGGAGAAAAGGAGACGAGGGAAGTTCGCAGCGAAGAGGAAGGAAGGTTTAACAGAATTGGTATGCAGCCTGGGTGTTTGTAGAGAAGGAGGGGGGACTGTCTCACCTTGTCTCAGCAGGAGTACAGAAAGACATGTTCCAACAGAGGAGAGAAGACATGGAGGAGAGCATAGCTGTAGAAAGGGGAGGAAGAGAGAAGGAGAAGGGAAAGAGGAGAGAAGACAAGGAGAGCATAGCTGTAGAAAGGGGAGGAAGAGAGAAGGGAAAGAGGAGAGAAGACAAGGAGGAGAGCATAGCTGTAGAAAGGGGAGGAAGAGAGAAGGAGAAGGGAAAGAGGAGAGAAGACAAGGAGAGCATAGCTGTAGAAAGGGGAGGAAGAGAGAAGGAGAAGAGAAAGAAGGAAACCACATTCAGTAAAAGAAGAGTGATACCAAGTCAAGCTCACCAGGATAACAGTGCAAGTAGAGCAGAGCCCCGCAGCAGAGCAGAGCCCCGTAGAGCAGAGCAGAGCCCCGTAGAGCAGAGCAGAGCCCCGTAGAGCAGAGCAGAGCCCCGTAGAGCAGAGCAGAGCCCCGTAGAGCAGAGCAGAGCCCCGTAGAGCAGAGCAGAGCCCCGTAGAGCAGAGCAGAGCCCCGTAGAGCAGAGCAGAGCCCCAGTAGAGCAGAGCAGAGCCCCAGTAGAGCAGAGCAGAGCCCCGTAGAGCAGAGCAGAGCCCCGTAGAGCAGAGCAGAGCCCCGTAGAGCAGAGCAGAGCCCCGTAGAGCAGAGCAGAGCCCCGTAGAGCAGAGCAGAGCCCCGTAGAGCAGAGCAGAGCCCCGTAGAGCAGAGCAGAGCCCCGTAGAGCAGAGCAGAGCAGAGCCCCGTAAAGCAGAGCAGAGCCCCGTAGAGCCCCGTAGAGCAGAGCCCCGTAGAGCAGAGCAGAGCCCCGTAGAGCAGAGCAGAGCCCCGTAGAGCAGAGCAGAGCCCCGTAGAGCAGAGCAGAGCCCCGTAGAGCAGAGCAGAGTTCTAGCAATACAGTGTAACAGTTGACTATGGTATAAGAATGATATAATGACACCTTAAGAAGCTCGTCCTCTGTAGCGTCGGGGAACTTCTCATGGAGTGTGTCCTTCAGCACCTTGGAGGTGAAACGCATCCCATACCTGACACACACAAAGACCCATTTCTTTACTTTTGTAGAGTGCATTTAGAACTGGTTTATTCCCTATATAAGTGACCCTCTCTCATAGAAGTGATAAGCATCATAACCCACAGTTGCTGGTTCATGTTCTGTAGAGCAGGGATGAAAAACAGGGAGTCACACAGGCTACATCTAATGTCTGCTGCTTCTCCTTTTCAACATTTAAAACTATCAATTCATGCCACAGACTCCAGGTCTAAATCACCTGTTGATAAAAAGGTAAGGTTGAGAACTAGTAGATGTGGCCCTCGAGGGCAGTAGTAGTTTGGACCGACCCCTATTAAATGAGAGCAGCATGGAAACATAAATGACTAGAATGGACATTCCCATTCAAGATGACTGGTGGACAGGCAGACATATTGAGTGTAGCCACGAGTGTTCCAATCAAATTGCTGTGGTCTGAAGGGCTCTGTCCCTTCTCGTAATTCTATTGAGAACAGAGCTAGAGATACTTACGGGATTTTGTCCACAGAGACAATGATGGCGGACAGGAACTTGTCTGTGACCGTCCTCATGTTCTTGATGGACGCTTCCAGGCGAGTGCGCACCTCCTCATGACTCATAGCCTGCTCTGGTGTTACCTCATAGGGTAGTTTACTGTTGGAGGAGAGAAGGGGAGGGGCAAGAGGTGGTACAGAAAGGGGCGGAGGGAAAGAGGTGGTACAGAAAGGGGCGGAGGGAAAGAGGTGGTACAGAAAGGGGCAGAGGGAAAGAGTTGGTACAGAAAGGGGCGAGGGAAAGAGGTGGTACAGAAAGGGGCGAGGGAAAGAGGTGGTACAGAAAGGGGCGAGGGAAAGAGGTGGTACAGAAAGGGGCGAGGGAAAGAGGTGGTACAGAAAGGGGCGAGGGAAAGAGGTGGTACAGAAAGGGGCGAGGGAAAGAGGTGGTACAGAAAGGGGCGGAGGGAAAGAGGTGGTACAGAAAGGGGCGAGGGAAAGAGGTGGTACAGAAAGGGGCGAGGGAAAGAGGTGGTACAGAAAGGGGCGAGGGAAAGAGGTGGTACAGAAAGGGGCGAGGGAAAGAGGTGGTACAGAAAGGGGCGAGGGAAAGAGGTGGTACAGAAAGGGGCGAGGGAAAGAGGTGGTACAGAAAGGGGCGAGGGAAAGAGGTGGTACAGAAAGG
Organism: Oncorhynchus keta; assembly: GCF_023373465.1. NCBI lineage: Eukaryota > Metazoa > Chordata > Actinopteri > Salmoniformes > Salmonidae > Oncorhynchus > Oncorhynchus keta. The sequence continues at coordinate 1,442,760 of NW_026290920.1, read as the reverse complement.
GGCGAGGGAAAGAGGTGGTACAGAAAGGGGCGAGGGAAAGAGGTGGTACAGAAAGGGGCGAGGGAAAGAGGTGGTACAGAAAGGGGCGAGGGAAAGAGGTGGTACAGAAAGGGGCGAGGGAAAGAGGTGGTACAGAAAGGGGCGGAGGGAAAGAGGTGGTACAGAAAGGGGCGGAGGGAAAGAGGTGGTACAGAAAGGGGCGGAGGGAAAGAGGTGGTACAGAAAGGGGCGGAGGGAAAGAGGTGGTACAGAAAGGGGCGGAGGGAAAGAGGTGGTACAGAAAGGGGCGGAGGGAAAGAGGTGGTACAGAAAGGGGCGGAGGGAAAGAGGTGGTACAGAAAGGGGCAGAGGGAAAGAGGTGGTACAGAAAGGGGCAGAGGGAAAGAGCGAGAGAAAGGTACACAGTCATACAATTTCACTCAGAATTGTAACGACAGCTCTAATACTTTCCATCTTTGAACAGTTGACGCCAAACTCCAACTCCTCTCTGACAGTCTCCTCTGAACTCCATTCCCCAGACTCCTCCTCTCACCTGGCCTCTCCAGTTTGTGTCTCCATCTGGTTGACCCAGCTCTTGTAGATGTCCACCGGGTCAGTCTTGATGTTCAGCGTCTTGTCGTCCATGATTTCCTTGACGACAGGTGCCAGGATCTGACGCAGTGCATTCTGGCCTCGGGCGCCACGGTTGAAACTCACCACCATCTTGATGACCGTGGGGTTTCCCGTGACGATCTCCTGGATCTGATCCACTTTGGATCTGAGAACACAAGGTTAGGAACATGGTGAGACACTGCTAGACTGTATAAGTGTTTCTGTGTGACTCTTGGTAGAACATAGCGCTTCGTCGCCAAGGCTCATGTGTTCGATTCCCACTAGGGCTACCCATATGAAATACGCATGACTGTAAGTGGCATATGCTAAGTTATAAACTGGGTGGTTCGATCCCTGAATGCTGATTGGCTGACAGCCGTGGTATATCAGACCGTATACCACGGGTATGACAACACTTTTTACTGCTGTAATTACATTGGTAACCAGTTTATAATAGCAATACGGTACCATGGGGGTTTGTGGTATATGGCCAATATACCATGGCTAAGGGCTGTATCCAGGCACTCCACGTTGCATCATGCATAAGAACAACCCTTATCCATGGTATATTAGCCATATACCACACCTCCCCAGGCCTTATTGATGAATCCTATTGTTTCAAGTATTAGCTCCTTACTTGATCTCCTCCTGCAGGGCGGTCTTGAAGAGTTTGAGCAGCAGGTACTCCTCTCTTTGGTTGGAGGCGTAGTTATACAGGGTGAAGATCACAGAGTCCATGAACTTAGTGGACTTATTCTGGGGCATCTGGAAGATCAGCTTGGCCAGGTAGGTGGGGTTGGTCTGCAGGGAGGACAGAAAGGAAACACGTTAACTATGGTTAGATTGGATGTTTTCCTGTTCCGTTTCTAGTCTGTCTCACTTACTGTCACCTACAGTATTTTATGTTTCTCAACTGTTTGCGAGTGCGATTCTCTTTGCAGTACAGCTTGCTAACTGTTTGAGGAGATCGATACATATATGCGTTGACACACAGCATCTACAGTACCTGCAGCAGGTAGAAAAGATACTGATAGGCCTCCAGCTTGAGCCTCTTCTCCTTGCTCAGAGCCTTCAGGCCTCCTCTCTGTTTGTTCATCATCATCAGGTTGGACAGCTCGCCCTTGTTCTTCTTGGTCAGCTTGTTGCTGTGCGACACCACCTCCTGCAGGGTGATCTTGTTCTTGACCAGCAGGCCGATCTTGATGTCCATCAGGTTCAGGTCATTCTCCAGCTGCTGGTTGGAGCGGATGTTGGTGACCACCTCCTCCCGGAGCCTCATCAAGTCCAGCTCTTCCTGAAAGTCCTGGTCGCTGTGGTCCAGGAGGTGGACGAACTTGCGCACCACCGCCATGGGAGGATCGTCAGCGTTGACTGTGTGAGAGAGACAGTGAGAGAGGGATTCAGTCAGGATGGAGTCGTATATGGCAGAAAGAACAGCTGGGAGACGAGACTCAGTACGGAGAGAAGATGGTGAAAAGAGACAGCCAGTGGTGGGTGAGGGTTCTCATCATCATCATCATTATCATACTCACTGAGTGTCTTGTAGTCGTCTCTGGCTTTGTTGGCTCTGATGAACGCCTGGATCTTCACCACATCATTGATCTGCCACAATAGAGCAAACAGCAGTCACTTCACTGATCAAGAACATGATTGTGTCCCAAATGGCACCCCATTCCCTTAGAGCTGGTCAAAAGTAGTGCACTATATAGGGAATAGGGTGCCATTTGGGAAGCAGAACTTTTATAAAGAGAAAGATTACATTGGTAATCTGTAGTTAGTCAGGGTACAGAGTTAAGTGAGCCATCTAGCCTAGTAGCCTCATTAAGCTGAAAGGACATTTAAATGTGGGACGAGTGTGTCCCACATGGCACCCAATTTCCTATATAGTACACTACTATGACCAGGGCCCATAGGGCTCTGGTCAAAAGTAGTGCACTATTTGAAAGTAGTGCACTATTTAGAGAATAGGGTGCCATTGGGATCATTGGGATTGAGAGAGTAAATGTCAGTGGATGTGTCAGGCGAGGATATAAAGAGTTAGATGTGACGTCATACAGTGAATACAGAATACTAGAGAACAGACAGCCCTGGGCACACCATATACCACACCATATAACTACAACTCGCCTCAATCACATTTATGTAGCGCTTTTCACAAAATTGACAACGCTGTTACCTGGGCTAGAGTCAAGTAGTAGCATAGTAACAAGGCAACATTCCCTGAGAGCAGGAAACCTTAACAGGAACCAGACTTTACAAGCTACTGGACCTTCTAGCTACTTGTCTTTCGTCAAAGATTCATACTCATTTTACAGAAATACCCTTTTTTTATATTTATAGTAATTCACCCTCAAACTCAACTCTGGACCTGGAAGCCAGTTCCACTGCGTTTTTTCATTGTTCCCCTCTAATCAGGGACTGATTTAGACCTGGGACACCAGGAATTAATTATCAGGTAGAACAGAAAATCAGCAGGCTCCAGATCTCGTAAGGTAACAGTTGAAAACCCCTAATATATCAAATGGTTAACATTTGTTCAATCTGGGCTTCAAACTACCCGCTACTAATACATTTAAATGACTTGTGTATCTTGTAAAATAAGGGTTAACTAAATACATCAACTCACATGGTCCTTGAAGTGCTTCAGGCGGTCTCTGTACTTCTTGCGAGCTTGGTGCATCCTCACCATCGACTGGATCTAAAGCAATAACTCAACTAGGTCAATACTAAAAAAGATTTGAAATTCACCAAAAACCTCAGACTTAAAGCAAAAGCAGCAACACAGGCTCATGTTCATTAAGGCCCAAAAGAAAAGAAAATGAACTGAAACAGGGAGGGACAACCTGGCCTTGTCCAATAAGAAAAGTACATGTTTATTTTGCAAAGCGTTTAGAACGTTGCATGCCCCAATGAACAGGACCCACCAATCAAGGTCATGTATTGTTGTTTTATTATAAAGATGGCTACACATACAGTAGGTGGAGACCTTACCTTTACAGCATCCTCACTGTGGTCATTCAGGTATTCCTTCCTCTTTATGTAGACCTTCCTCTGCTTGTAGCCTCTAAAATGAGCCTGTAAGATACAGACAAATATACAGGACCAGTGTTAAGAAGCACAAGAGCATTTTTAGGGCCAAATTCACAGACAGTCTGAGTCCTAGACTAAAAGTCATGCTCAATGGAGAATCACCATTGAAAGTGCTCTTAGACCAGTCTGAGAAACTGTCCCTTAAAGTTAAACATGGCAATAAAGTGGTACAATGTTTTCTTTAAAATGTCAGCAGTTCCCACTTGGCCCAAAGCCTTCAGTGTTTGCAGAACTGGGTAGATACTGTTGAAGGCTTAGGGCTAAGGGAATGATTTGAGACTGGCTGTGTAGCACTGGGGTTGTGTATGTTCTATCACATCCAGACATTTTTTTTATTTAACTAGGCAAGTCCATTGAGAACAAATTCTTATTTACAATGACGCTCTAGGAACAGTGGGTTAACTGCCTTGTTCAGGGGCAGAACTACAGATTTTAACCTCGTCAGCTTGTCGAATCAGAATTAGTTAGGGAACATTGATAAGATGTTTTATCAACTTTCAGAAATATGCTTATGTGGGAAAGTTACTTGGGCCCCAGAGAGGGGAGAGGTCAGGCTTGTCTTCATATGTGAACTGCTCTTTTAAACCATGTGAGGGGATGATTGAGGGGGAACAATTATCTCTTGGCTCCACAATGTCTGTGTGCTAGTCACTCCCTACTTTTCCCTTTTGGGGGGAGGAGTATGACAGTGTCTGGAACCACTGTATGTGTCCCCTCTGATGTCCAAACTTGTCTTTCATGGTATATGACCTACAGGCTCACTCCTCTCAGTGAGTTGTCCTGGAGGGATTGTATTTGAGATGGGAGAATCTAGAATTGACAATTGATATGCCATTGGATGAGGTAATGTTTTGGTAATATCAAGAACGAGAAGTAGAACCTTGTCTAAGAGAGCAAACTGAATGATAATTTGTAGCTAATGCTGTCTGGCTATGGGATACTCCTCTCTCAAGTAAAAGTCTTCCTTTGTGCAGTTTTCCTAAGACCTGGGGTTCGTCATTGTGAGTTGAGAGGGGTGGATCTTTGCAATAAAAGATCTGTTGCCATTATGTTGACACTCAGAATTTATTTATTGACACTGAATTGATCTGAGAGTCAAAGGGCTATGGTGAAGCTCATATAATTAAAAGATTCAGTTTAAAGTATAACTCTGACTTGTGTGGTTTGTAAACTCTCCTTTCACTTAGTAATACAGGAAATTACCACGACAAGCTCGGGGATTCCATCCAGCAACTTTTCGGTTAGTAGTCCAAGCTCAACCTGCCTCCCATGGAGTCCCATAGGCATATAGAATTAGGAGTCCCATAGGCATATAGAATTAGGAGTCCCATAGGCATATAGAATTAGGAGTCCCATAGGCATATAGAATTAGGAGTCCCATAGGCATATAGAATTAGGAGTCCCATAGGCATATAGAATTAGGAGTCCCATAGGCATATAGAATTAGGAGTCCCATAGGCATATAGAATTAGGAGTCCCATAGGCATATAGAATTAGGAGTCCCATAGGCATATAGAATTAGGAGTCCCATAGGCATATAGAATTAGGAGTCCCATAGGCATATAGAATTAGGAGTCCCATAGGCATATAGAATTAGGAGTCCCATAGGCATATAGAATTAGGAGTCCCATAGGCATATAGAATTAGGAGTCCCATAGGCCGGCACACAATTGGCCCAGCGTCAGCCGGGTTTAGGCAATCATTGTAAATAAGAATTTGTTCTCAACTGACTTGCCTAGTTAAATAAAGGTCACATTTAAAATATATACATTTTCAAAGTGTGTACTGTGAAATGTGTAATGACTATGGGTGAATCTCAATTGTATTTCCTTGATTGCTCGCGCCCCCTCTCATCCTTCTCAAAGCGTATTGGAGGAGAAGATCCGAGGGGAGGAATCTCAAGTCTTCTGCTCCAATGGACTTTGAGAAGGAGATGAGGAGAAAGGATGTTGAGAAGGAGATGAGGAGAAAGGATGTGAGGAATCAAGGAAATATTGATTCACTCCATGTCCAAAGGAAGGGAAGAGTTTGACCTCTGACCTGTATGGTGGTAATGGCTGGGTCCTGAGATTTCAGGAAGTCTTTTCTCTCCTTCAGGCCTTTCCTCACCAGGTAGCCGCGGCATCCGGCCTGCAGCTTGGCAATCAGGCTCTCATTGGCCAGCCACAGCTGCTCCCGGTTATAGGTGGTGGTCACCCCGGAAACCACAGACTGATTGACAACACAGAGAGCCAGTCACACACAGGCCCACTTACATAATGACATACTATCAACACAGCTTTAGGGGTGGCAGTGGAAGGTGTGTGTGTGTTTTTAGCAAAAGAGATGGGAGTTAAGTGAGAATGATAAAGGAAAATCTGAAATGGCAAATTCACCTAATCGTACAAATACCAAGAAAGTAGTCTGTATGGACCATGACAGTATTCAGACTTGGGATCCACGCACTCAACTATTTTTTTGGCAAGTCTACTATTGATATTATTGAATGATTTATATTAAGGTCTGAGTTGCACATAATGATCTCAACTATACATTCGCCTGCATGAGCATAAACAATGTAAGACTTGAGGTTGTCCACTTAGCTATGGTGGAGTTTAGCATTAGCATTTCCTTTAAAAACAATGGGAGTGGTAGGAGGAGCGCTGTTAGCATGCTCCACAAAGCTACATCACTACAACACCACAGTACTGCGGCCTGTTCAGCTGGGTGCAGCGTCATAGATCGTCCACATAGAAATGCATTTTGTAGAACAGAGGAGTCTCATGTAAGAGGGAATCATGCACATTCTATTCATTACAATTCTATCTGCAGGGTTCTGAATGTTTCACCTCAATGAATACAGCCAGAGAGGAAGAGGCAAAGCCCTGTATGGTGTAGGGTGAAACTGCCCCTAGACACGGCCAGTCTTACATTTTCCCCACTAATGGTTGACGTTATGATTTGTGCAGGAGGAACTGATCCTAGCTCTGGACACAGGGGAAACTTCACCCCAGGGCTCCCAGTATCCATCTTAGCCTACCTGGATGTCCTCCTTGTTGAGCTGGCTGTTGTTCTGGAGGAAGTCTGCAGGTTCAGTCCAGGAGCCCTCTCCTGTCTTCAGGTTGTAGTAGTAGTTGTGTCCTCCCTTCACCCAGTGCTTCATCCAGTCACTGCCGTTGTCACCTGGAGCATGAACACACAGTGTTATGGACATATTTCTCACCAAGTTATTTACACACTGTACATCTTGATATATCTGGCTCCATCCATCTGTCAGTCAGGAAACCATGTATACCTTGTCTGTTGTACTAAAGCAAGTGATCAAGCTCCTTTATATCTGCAGTTCCTGGGTAAGAAACATCTTTTGACTATGAACATTAACTTGCTCTGGCTGATGCCATTTAGTCACATCTACTAATGGAACCTACATGTTCCTGCACTAACTCCAGTGTAGAAGAAACTAATTGCAGGTAATGAACACAAAACAATAAAAGTAATGAAAGAAAACTGGCCACAGTGTGTGACTGTGGCCCAATGGCACCCAATGCCCTATATAGGGCATATACAGTATATCCCCCTCCATAGGGGTCTGGTCAATAGTGCACTATGTAGGGAAAAGGGTGCCATTTGGGATGCAGCCATGACCATCCTCCTCACCATCCTGAGTCTTGTCCAGTTTGATCTTGGCCAGGTCGTCCTGGTAGTTCTGGACACACTCAGGGGTGACTCCGTAGAGGCCGGCCCCAGGGGAGCGCAGCGCAGCCAGGGTCTTAGTCGCCTCGCCACTGTCCACCGCGCTGTTGATGGCCTGGATGGCCTGGGAGACTGACGAGGAAACAGGGAGACGAGTCATTTATTTATCAAGGTTTTTTACTTGGTTTTTCAGTATTCCATCATGCTCTACTTACAGGAAATGGCTTGGAACCAAACCGGTGTTCAAATAGTATGTGTTCTTTCAAATACCTTCGCTGTGTTTGATTGAGATTGCCTGACAACGCTGGAAAAATGGAATAGTCCCAAATGTGCTGAGCTTGCCCTTCTGAAACGCTGGAAAAATGGAATAGTCCCAAATGTGCTGAGCTTGCCCTTCTGACACGCTGGAAAAATGGAATAGTCCCAAATGTGCTAAGCTTGCCCTTCTGACACGCTGGAAAAATGGAATAGTCCCAAATGTGCTAAGCTTGCCCATATGACACTTCAGGCAGTCAATCAAATGTATTTGAAATAAAACAGATACTATATGTGAACCCAGGTCTGCTTGGAATCCTGAGGAAAAGGTGCTTGTGGGACAGCTAGGGTGTGTACTATTCTTACACTGCTTGGCCTCCTGTGTATCCTTATTGGACATCAGTATGGCGTTCTGGATCTCATCCAACCAGAGCACAGCAGAGGGGTCCTCGGTCTCCTGGAAGAACACACAGTGAGGCGGTCAGTCCAACTCCAAAACAGCATACACCCACCCACCAGGTCTGCAGCATATTTACTGCCATTCTACTGAATTACCACTGGAGGGCGATCTCCTCCTGCTGAATGAGAGGACTTGGGTCTAAATGGCATCCAACCACAATGGCATGAGACCACAGGAAAGGGAACTCTATAGACTAGTACAGGGTGTCATGCCCACACTATTTACAACAGAATTCCATATGAAAATCCAGGACATTGGTCATTCAACTTATTTAAACAGAAATCCAATTCAATCTCAGGAGATGGAGAACAGAAGTCAATAATGGCTGATGTTATAAACCAAACATCTGATAGCACTAAACACCTGCTTAGTGTAAAGGCCTACAGCAGGCAGTGAGAATCTACATCTTTAGTCTGATATCTAAGTTGCAGAAGTATGAAATACCTCTCATATCAGTCCACATTCCTGCAACAGCATTCCCTCCCTGTGTACACTCTTGACCATCATGACAAGTCAATTGGATGAGCATATTAGCTAACTGAAACCATGACATGACAGTTTGTCACGTCTCTGTTTTAAGCATGCAGTAGCACAGACAGCTAGCTAACTCTCCCTCCCCCTCTCTCTCTCTGCTAGCTGGTTTCCGGAGGGAGCGAGGCTAGCTGCTAATAGGCCAACAGGACAGGCCCTCTTTGTGCCTCCCCCACCTACCTGCCCCTCCCCCACCTACCTGCAGTGTTTCAGGGGAGGAGGGCTGGGGGAGACCGATACCAAAACTCTAGGTAGGTGTGGTTCCTTGTGCAAGCCAGGTAGGCAGGTAGTGGCTGCACTAGCAACATTCAGGGTGAAGTTGCCCCTAGATGCTGATACAGGGTCAGTTTTGTATTTCCCCCACAAATGGTTAAGGTTAGGATTGGGGTGGGGAAGCAGATCCTAGAGCTCTACCTAAGGGGAACACTGGCTCTCAATCCGTCAGTGGCAGGATAGCTTTATTCACAGTAATTAAGGGGTTAGTGCTAATTCATATTGGTTTGGAAATCAGCCTTGCAGCTGGGGGCAGGTAAGCCATACAGAAAGGGTGTGGTGCCAGAGAGGGGATGGGAGTAGAAGGACACATCTTATTAACTAGGACTCCTGACAAACACACAACTGCTGGGTTATGTTCATTAGGCACCAAACAGAAGAAAACAGACTAAAACAGGGAGGGACTGAAACACTCAATTTGTTACAATAGATTTTAAAATGTTTTTCACTGTGTGCCCTTATGAACCATGATCAGAATAGAGGAAGTGAAAGCCGATAGGGTGTTAGCCAGTGAACCCTCCCTTCATTGCCTCAGTAATGCAGTCTAGTCCCTACATGTCCTTATATAAAGTCTTCCTACAGAGAAGTCCTCTATTCCAGGATGTTGACTGGTATCAGTGGAGTCAGTGGTCACAAAGCAGCTTGTGAACGTATACACAACAACGCAGCTTGTGAACGTATACACAACAACGCAGCTTGTGAACGTATACACAACAACGCAGCTTGTGAACGTATACACAACAGCGCAGCTTGTGAACGTATACACAACAGCGCAGCTTGTGAACGTATACACAACAGCGCAGCTTGTGAACGTATACACAACAGCGCAGCTTGTGAACGTATACACAACAAACGCAGCTTGTGAATGTATACATAACATAAAACCATCACAACGCAGCTTGTGAACATATACACAACAACGCAGCTTGTGAACGTATACACAACAACGCAGCTTGTGAACGTATACACAACACAGCTTGTGAACGTATACATAACACAGCTTGTGAACGTATACATAACATACAAACATCACAACAGCTTGTGAATGTATACATAACATAAAACCATCACAACGCAGCTTGTGAACATATACACAACAACGCAGCTTGTGAACGTATACACAACAACGCAGCTTGTGAACGTATACACAACAACGCAGCTTGTGAACGTATACACAACAACGCAGCTTGTGAACGTATACATAACATACAAACATCACAACGCAGCTTGTGAACGTATACATAACATAAAAACATCACAACGCAGCTTGTGAACGTATACACAACGCAGCTTGTGAACGTATACATAACACAGCTTGTGAACGTATACATAACATAAAAACATCACAACGCAGCTTGTGAACGTATACATAACATAAAAACATCACAACGCAGCTTGTGAACGTATACATAACATAAAAACATCACAACACAGCTTGTGAACGTATACATAACATAAAAACATCACAACGCAGCTTGTGAACGTATACATAACATAAAAACATCACAACGCAGCTTGTGAAAGTATACATAACATAAAAACATCACAACACAGCTTGTGAACGTATACACAACGCAGCTTGTGAACGTATACATAACATACAAACATCACAACGCAGCTTGTGAACGTATACATAACATACAAACATCACAACGCAGCTTGTGAACGTATACATAACATAAAAACATCACAACGCAGCTTGTGAACGTATACATAACATAAAAACATCACAACGCAGCTTGTGAACGTATACACAACGCAGCTTGTGAACGTATACATAACATAAAAACATCACAACGCAGCTTGTGAACGTATACATAACATAAAACATCACAACGCAGCTTGTGAACGTATACATAACATAAAAACATCACAACGCAGCTTGTGAACGTATACATAACATACAAACATCACAACGCAGCTTGTGAACGTATACATAACATAAAAACATCACAACGCAGCTTGTGAACGTATACATAACATACAAACATCACAACGCAGCTTGTGAACGTATACATAACATAAAAACATCACAACACAGCTTGTGAACGTATACATAACATAAAAACATCATAACACAGCTTGTGAATGTATACATAACATAAAAACATCATAACACAGCTTGTGAACGTATACATAACATAAAAACATCATAACACAGCTTGTGAATGTATACATAACATAAAAACATCATAACACAGCTTGTGAATGTATACATAACATAAAAACATCATAACACAGCTTGTGAACGTATACACAACGCAGCTTGTGAACGTATACACAACGCAGCTTGTGAACGTATACATAACGCAGCTTGTGAACGTATACATAACATAAAAACATCACAACACAGCTTGTGAACGTATACACAACATACAAACATCAACGCAGCTTGTGAACGTATACATAACATAAAACATCACAACGCAGCTTGTGAACGTATACATAACATAAAACATCACAACGCAGCTTGTGAACGTATACATAACATACAAACATCACAACGCAGCTTGTGAACGTATACAAACATCACAACGCAGCTTGTGAACGTATACATAACATACAAACATCACAACACAGCTTGTGAACGTATACATAACATAAAAACATCACAACGCAGCTTGTGAACGTATACATAACATACAAACATCACAACGCAGCTTGTGAACGTATACACAACGCAGCTTGTGAACGTATACATAACATAAAAACATCACAACACAGCTTGTGAACGTATACATAACATACAAACATCACAACGCAGCTTGTGAACGTATACATAACATACAAACATCACAACGCAGCTTGTGAACGTATACATAACATACAAACATCACAACACAGCTTGTGAACGTATACATAACATAAAAACATCACAACGCAGCTTGTGAACGTATACATAACATACAAACATCACAACGCAGCTTGTGAACGTATACACAACGCAGCTTGTGAACGTATACATAACATAAAAACATCACAACACAGCTTGTGAACGTATACACAACGCAGCTTGTGAACGTATACATAACATACAAACATCACAACGCAGCTTGTGAACGTATACGTAACATACAAACATCACAACGCAGCTTGTGAACGTATACATAACATACAAACATCACAACGCAGCTTGTGAACGTATACATAACATACAAACATCACAACACAGCTTGTGAACGTATACACAACGCAGCTTGTGAACGTATACATAACATACAAACATCACAACGCAGCTTGTGAACGTATACATAACATACAAACATCACAACGCAGCTTGTGAACGTATACATAACATAAAAACATCACAACGCAGCTTGTGAACGTATACATAACATAAAAACATCACAACGCAGCTTGTGAACGTATACACAACGCAGCTTGTGAACGTATACATAACATAAAAACATCACATCACAGCTTGTGAACGTATACATAACATAAAAACATCACAACACAGCTTGTGAACGTATACATAACATACAAACATCACAACGCAGCTTGTGAACGTATACATAACATACAAACATCACAACGCAGCTTGTGAACGTATACATAACATAAAAACATCACAACGCAGCTTGTGAACGTATACATAACATACAAACATCACAACACAGCTTGTGAACGTATACATAACATACAAACATCACAACGCAGCTTGTGAACGTATACATAACATAAAAACATCACAACGCAGCTTGTGAACGTATACATAACATAAAAACATCACAACGCAGCTTGTGAACGTATACATAACATAAAAACATCACATCACAGCGAGTGCACGTATACATAACATACAAACATCACATCACAGCTTGTGAACGTATACATAACATAAAAACATCACAACGCAGCTTGTGAACGTATACATAACATAAAAACATCACAACGCAGCTTGTGCACATGCACCCCATGGACACACACACAGTGAGCATGAGTCACACACACAGAGCTGTACATGCTTTAATGATGATGTGAGCGATGAAGCTGGACTCGTACAGAGACTTGTCCCCCCACCGTGTTTACTTTGGCAGTCAAGCTGAACCCTCAGACCACAAGACTGGCACAGAAAAATATCACAGGCTGTACATGGATGTCTGGCATCACATGAACAATCCCTGATGAAACATCAACGTCTGAGAAAGAAATCTGGGCCGTGTTCAGAACGCACGACGTGGAGTGAAACAGGGACACACTATCTGAACTTGTCCAATAAGAAACTCGTATTCCTTTTCTGTTACAAACATTTTGCTGCGGCGTGCTCTAACGAACAGGGGCCTAGTCACACACTAGAAACCTAGATGTGTATACAAAACTATATCTCAAACCTATTGCTCTATGGTCCACCAAAAGGCTAAAGAATTCATTAGTGAATCATTGCACAAAAGTATAGATCTACAGTAGGTCTAGGATCTGAAATCAGATTCTATGTATTAACCTGAGGCCTGTTCAGGAGGGCGTGATGTTACAGAAAAGAATAGAACAGATACAGCCAGATATGATCTGAGTTCCACCATAATGAATATACCCCTGTGTTGGTTCTCCTTCAACAGCTCCCATTCCATCCCATCTGCTACTATCCCCATGTCCCATCAACCCCCTCCACCTGCAGCTGTGGAGCACATGAGCAGCATCAGGCCTTTGAAATCCAGCCGGAACCCCTTGTTTCTAACAACTTCCTGTGTCTGTGCCGCGTGTCTGACTGAGTCATCCAAATCTGAACGCACCGTAGTAGAGTCCCTCCTAGAGCAGGACTTTCAGCCATGGATTTGATCCTTTGGAGACGATGAAGATATTTGACCCCTACGTGTGTGGTGTGTGTACACACTGAGTATACCAACCATTAGGAACATTTTCTTAATATTGAGTTGCACCCCCCTCCTTTTGCCCTCAGAACAGCCTCAATTCACCGGGGCAGGGACTCAAGTGTTCCATGGGGATGCTGGCCCATGTTGACTCCAGTGCTTCTCACAGTTGTGTGAAGTTGCCTGGATGTCCATTAGGTGTCGGACCCTTGTTGATACACATAGGAAACTGTTGAGTGAAAACCCAGCAGCGTTGCAGTTCTTGACACAAACCGGTGCACCAAGCACCAACTACCATACCCTGTTCAAAAGGGACTTAAATATTTTGTCTTGTCCATTCATCCTCTGAATGGCACAGATAAACAATTCATGTCTGAATTGTCTCAAGGCTCAAATCCTTCTTTATCCCGTCTCCTCCCCTTCATCTACACGGATTGAAGTGGATTTAACAAGTGACATCAATAAGGGATCACAGATTTCACCTGGTTCACCTGGTCTGTCTCATGGAAAGAGCAGGTGTCCGTAGAGTTTTGTTCACTCAGTGAATGTCTGTCGGTCTTGTCCAAAACAAACCCACCACAAAGGAGAATCCTCCCCTCAGCTATCAGACCCATGGAGGGGCCACGAGAGTCCCAGAGGGCCCAGGTGAAACCAACTAAATGGGTCTACTATGAAAAGTCCCCTTCTGATGTAGTGCTCAGCTTCGTGCCCTTTTAAGGAAGCAGACAGAGTAGTCCTGGCTTGTTATTTCCTATGCCTGTGAAAAAGATCACCAGGGAAATGGCTTGCTTTCTTTACCACTCCCCCCTCCTCCCTCGCTCTCCTTCCTTCCTTCTTTCCCTAAAAGCGTGATTTGGAAAAAGATCTTGGCAAACAAACGTCACATTGCCACGACGGGAACGCTTGAGATGTTACCGGCCCATTGTTGACAATTAAAACATTCTCCCGCACACTGGCTGTGAGAGTACAAGGGCGGAGGCCAACTTCTATAGGCCAACTTCTAACAGGAAAAACTGAGAAATACACACACTGGACACTTTCTATTTAGTGCTTCTGGCCTTAAGTTTTAACAATGATGAGTCATTCTGGTTAAACTTGGACAAGCCAGCTTCTGTGGAAAGTGCAGCTCACTGAGCTAAACTAAAGCTTTGGCCCAATAATTATTTCAGAATTTCCTAATATGTGACTTCTCTGTGGTTCTACATCTACAGTCTTCCCCACAGCAGTTCACATCGACACTTGTCTGTGGTAAACCATGGCCCTTACCCTTTTGACCCCACCTGCATCTTCTACAGTCTGGTTTCTGTTTCACCAGCAAACACAACCAAATGTGGGACCAGAGCGGTGACATCATATGGGACCATTACATAGATGTGCACATACAAGAACAACGACACTCATCACCCCACCCAGGCAAGATAACACAGTTAAGTTAGTCAGAGGCCGTGTGTGTGTGTGTGTGTGTCTAATGAGTTTATGGCTTGTATCTACACTAATCTACTTCCTAGTAACAAGACTGACAGTCTCGGTCAGCCCATTTGGCTTTGAATTGGGCTGTACAGTTTGACTGCTGTACATAGACTATTTTAGTCAGTCCTTTTGTTGTTAAGTTGAAAGGAGAAAGAAAGAGGGAGCGAGATGAAAGAGAAGGAGGGAAAGAGAGTTCACTTGCTTTGGCAATATTAATGTTTCACATGCCAATAAAGCCCTTGAATTCAATTCAAATGATAAAGAGGGAAAAGACCAAGGGAAGGAGAGTCAAAAAGAGAGAGAATGAAAATGAAAGAAAAGATGGGGGTGCGAGACAGACAGGAAGTGAGTGGGAGGGGTAAGCAGGACCAGCCGGGGGAGCAGAAAGCATGATTACACCATGACATCACTGAGGGGGTTAGTGGGAGTCATGTGGGGATGATGGGGCTGAATCACATGGAGTCAGTCCACTGTCCCTCAGGACATCAGCCAAGAAAACACCACTCAAAAATAATATTTATACACAGACCAACAATTATATTTACGCATGACTACAATTATATTCTGGTTGTTTAGCAGATGTGTATATTAAAAGTTAAAGATAAATGTTTACTTATAGTACAGAGCCTGTAGTCCTTAAGGTAGCCCCATCCCACTTCTGACACCAATGATGCCAATTTTTATACACCATACTTATTAAGCGTAGGTTGGAACAAAGGTTAGGCACTATATTTGAAGGTCTGTCTTAGAGACACACTCAACAACCTATAGAAAAAACACCTGTGAACTAACTGTAGAGGAGCTATATTTGCATACAGTGCCTCGGGTGTTTGTATAATCCGACGTAGCATTGTGCACTCCAACACACCCCTGCCGACCTCGGGACCTATCCATCACCAAGCAAACAGACGCTTTGACCAGAAACTGCTTCTCTACTCAATTGTAAACAAAAGTGTCAGTTAAATATCTACAGTACCAAATTATCTACTTCTACTTTGCATATTACATTTAAATAGTTGGGTCAAGTGTGTTTTTGCATCAAACCTTCTCAATTTTCTGTCATTTTAGGTCAAAAAAGCCTATCAGATTAAAACATCTGCAGGGCTAGCTCTATGCTAGTGTGATTCAAGGGCATCCAACACCGATGCTCAAACTCCCATCAGTCAGTAATGCTCTGAAACCAGACAGACTCCCATCAGTCAGTAATGCTCTGAAACCAGACAGACTCCCATCAGTCAGTAATGCTCTGAAACCAGACAAACTCCCATCAGTCAGTAATGCTCTGAAACCAGACAGACTCCCATCAGTCAGTAATGCTCTGAAACCAGACAGACTCCCATCAGTCAGTAATGCTCTGAAACCAGAGACTCCCATCAGTCAGTAATGCTCTGAAACCAGACAGACTCCCATCAGTCAGTAATGCTCTGAAACCAGACAGACTCCCATCAGTCAGTAATGCTCTCTGAAACCAGACCAGACAGACTCCCAGACAGACTCCCAGTCAGTAATGCTCTGAAACCAGACAGACTCCCATCAGTCAGTAATGCTCTGAAACCAGACAGACTCCCATCAGAGAGAAAGGCTCTGAAACCAGAGACTCCCATCAGTCAGTAATGCTCTGAAACCAGACAGACTCCCATCAGTCAGTAATGCTCTGAAACCAGACAGAGACTCCCATCAGTCAGTAATGCTCTGAAACCAGACAGACTCCCAGTCAGTAATGCTCTGAAACCAGACTCCCATCAGACTCCCAGACAGACTCAGTCAGTAATGCTCTGAAACCAGACAGACTCCCATCAGTCAGTAATGAAACCAGACAGACTCCCATCAGTCAGTAATGCTCTGAAACCAGACAGACTCCCATCAGTCAGTAATGCTCTGAAACCAGACAGACTCCCAGACCAGTAATGCTCTGAAACCAGACAGACTCTGAGAGACTCCCATCAGTCAGTAATGCTGCAGTAATGCTCTGAAACCAGACAGACTCCCATCAGTCAAATGCTCTGAAACCAGAAGTAATGCTCTGAAACCAGACAGACTCCCATCAGTCAGTAATGCTCTGAAACCAGAGACTCATCAGTCAGTGCTCAAACCAGAGACTCCAGACAGACTCCATCAGTCAGTAATGCTCTGGTCAGTGAAACCAGAGACTTCCATCAGTCAGTAATGCAAACCAGAGACTCCCATCAGTCAGTAATGCTCTGAAACCAGAGACTAATGCTCTGAAACAGACAGACTCCCATCAGTCAGTAATGTCCCAGACAGACTCCCATCAGTCAGTAATGCTCTGAAACCAGACAGACTCCCATCAGTCAGTAATGCTCTGAAACCAGACAGACTCCCATCAGTCAGTAATGCTCTGAAACCAGACAGACTCCCATCAGTCAGTAATGCTCTGAAACCAGACAGACTCCCATCAGTCAGTAATGCTCTGAAACCAGACAGACTCCCATCAGTCAGTTGCTCTGAAACCAGGACTCCCATCAGTCAGTAATGCATGAAACCAGACAGACTCCCATCAGTCAGTAATGCTCTGAAACCAGACAGACTCCCATCAGTCAGTAATGCTCTGAAACCAGACAGACTCCCATCAGTCAGTAATGCTCTGAAACCAGACAGACTCCCATCAGTCAGTAATGCTCTGAAACCAGACAGACTCCCATCAGTCAGTAATGCTCTGAAACCAGAGACATGCACAGAAGGAGAAAGGGGAGGAGTCTAACACCTCCACCCAGGTGACTGGTGCAGTTCATTACAATGAGGTGAAAAATACTGTCCCAGTAAAGCAGGTGTGTAATATGTGTTTGTGCGCTACGTAAAGTGTGTTTAAGGTGTGACATGAGTCAAGCAGCTCTGTGCCAAAACACACCCATTGTGTGTGTGTGTGTGTGTGTGTGTACACACACATCAATTGGTCCTTACATGTCCCTTCTCCCTGCGGGCCTCAAGCAGTTTGTCGTAGTAGTGCTGGGCGACAGAGGGGTCTACGTCTGTTAGCTTGGCTGCAGAGTGCAGGAGGGCTTCTAGGGTGTTCTGTGGGTCTCCCCCATCCAGAGCTTCATTGATCTGACCGATGGCCACAATACCTACACACACACACACACACACATACATACATACACAAAAAAAAGGGTTGATTAAGATAACACATCTGTATTGTTAGCAAAGGACAAATCCTTTCAAGCATTTATGAGCACAAGGGCATATAATACATCACAAGTGACAAACATAAGGATTAGCCTGAGACAGATATGGAAAGGTAGAAGAGACAATCTGGTATGTTAGACACTTTAAAACCCATATGTCATTGTCCATCTTAGTGGAAGATATATTTTTGGAAAAGTAATGCTATCTTTTTAAAGATCTTATGACACCACTGTTTCTATGACATCACCGTTATGTTCTCTTTTTCAACTCAGAATTCAGACTGAGGAATGTCCATAGAGTTGTATAGAGGGCGCACTTGGCCCAAAGCCTGTTTAGCATGGGCATCACCGTTGAGTGCTCTCACGGCACTGCCAATGTCACACTAGAGGACATTATAAAGATAGAGAAGTACATGAGAGCTCATCTCCTATGGGAATGTCTCAGACTTTCAAACATGTTGAGGAATACTGAGGTCAAGTGATCTTGAAAAGCCAAATAAATGAGGTGGAGTGACTCATTATCAGTGGTCTCCTCTTTTAGACCTATTTTATGGTTACAAGTCTTGGAAGTAGAGTTCTGCTGTGTGTGTGTGTGTGTGCGCGCATTCTGGCAAGTATGTGCATGTGTGTTCCTGCAAGTGTGCGCACGTGTGTTTGCATACATGTTTGTACGTGTGCATGCAAGTGTGTGGTCCACTCACGTTCGTGCTCCTCCTGTATGGTCAAGTTGACCTGGTCAACACAGGCCTGGATGTCATTCCAGGTCAGATAGTCACTGCCTTCCTCCCTGGCCACTGCCTTCAGCCGCATCAATTCATCCATATACCTGAGACACCAACACCAGGGTTAATGAGTGCTGATCCTAAATTAATGGAAATTATTGTTACCATCTCATTTCTTCTAATTCTAATTAACCTCAGTTACAGACTAACCAGTCAACTGAACAGACAACATTAAACCTCAGTTACAGACTAACCAGTCAACTGAACAGACAACATTAAACCTCAGTTACAGACTAACCAGTCAACTGAACAGACAACATTAAACCTCATAGTTACAGACTAACCAGTCAACTGAACAGACATCATTAAACCTCATAGTTACAGACTAACCAGTCAACTGAACAGACAACATTAAACCTCATAGTTACAGACTAACCAGTCAACTGAACAGACAACATTAAACCTCAGTTACAGACTAACCAGTCAACTGAACAGACAACATTAAACCTCATAGTTACAGACTAACCAGTCAACTGAACAGACAACATTAAACCTCATAGTTACAGACTAACCAGTCAACTGAACAGACAACATTAAACCTCAGTTACAGACTAACCAGTCAACTGAACAGACAACATTAAACCTCATAGTTACAGTTACAGACTAACCAGTCAACTGAACAGACAACATTAAACCTCAGTTACAGACTAACCAGTCAACTGAACAGACAACATTAAACCTCAGTTACAGACTCAGTCACTGAACAGACAACATTAAACCTCAGTTACAGACTAACCAGTCAACTGAACAGACAACATTAAACCTCATAGTTACAGACTAACCAGTCAACTGAACAGACAACATTAAACCTCAGTTACAGACTAACCAGTCAACTGAACAGACAACATTAAACCTCATAGTTACAGACTAACCAGTCAACTGAACAGACAACATTAAACCTCATAGTTACAGACTAACCAGTCAACTGAACAGACAACATTAAACCTCATAGTTACAGACTAACCAGTCAACTGAACAGACAACATTAAACCTCATAGTTACAGACTAACCAGTCAACTGAACAGACAACATTAAACCTCATAGTTACAGACTAACCAGTCAACTGAACAGACAACATTAAACCTCATAGTTACAGACTAACCAGTCAACTGAACAGACAACATTAAACCTCATAGTTAAACTGAACAGACAACATTAAACCTCAGTTACAGACTAACCAGTCAACTGAACAGACAACATTAAACCTCAGTTACAGACTAACCAGTCAACTGAACAGACAACATTAAACCTCAGTTACAGACTAACCAGTCAACTGAACAGACAACATTAAACCTCATAGTTACAGACTAACCAGTCAACTGAACAGACAACATTAAACCTCATAGTTACAGACTAACCAGTCAACTGAACAGACAACATTAAACCTCATAGTTACAGACTAACCAGTCAACTGAACAGACAACATTAAACCTCATAGTTACAGACTAACCAGTCAACTGAACAGACAACATTAAACCTCAGTTACAGACTAACCAGTCAACTGAACAGACATCATTAAACCTCATAGTTACAGACTAACCAGTCAACTGAACAGACAACATTAAACCTCATAGTTACAGACTAACCAGTCAACTGAACAGACAACATTAAACCTCATAGTTACAGACTAACCAGTCAACTGAACAGACAACATTAAACCTCATAGTTACAGACTAACCAGTCAACTGAACAGACAACATTAAACCTCATAGTTACAGACTAACCAGTCAACTGAACAGACAACATTAAACCTCAGTTACAGACTAACCAGTCAACTGAACAGACAACATTAAACCTCAGTTACAGACTAACCAGTCAACTGAACAGACATCATTAAACCTCATAGTTACAGACTAACCAGTCAACTGAACAGACAACATTAAACCTCATAGTTACAGACTAACCAGTCAACTGAACAGACAACATTAAACCTCAGTTACAGACTAACCAGTCAACTGAACAGACAACATTAAACCTCAGTTACAGACTAACCAGTCAACTGAACAGACAACATTAAACCTCATAGTTACAGACTAACCAGTCAACTGAACAGACAACATTAAACCTCATAGTTACAGACTAACCAGTCAACTGAACAGACAACATTAAACCTCATAGTTACAGACTAACCAGTCAACTGAACAGACAACATTAAACCTCATAGTTACAGACTAACCAGTCAACTGAACAGACAACATTAAACCTCATAGTTACAGACTAACCAGTCAACTGAACAGACATCATTAAACCTCAGTTACAGACTAACCAGTCAACTGAACAGACATCATTAAACCTCAGTTACAGACTAACCAGTCAACTGAACAGACATCATTAAACCTCAGTTACAGACTAACCAGTCAACTGAACAGACACATTAAACCTCATAGTTACAGACTAACCAGTCAACTGAACAGACAACATTAAACCTCAGTTTAACATAACATTAAACCTCATAGTTACAGACTAACCAGTCAACTGAACAGACAACATTAAACCTCAGTTACAGACTAACCAGTCAACTGAACAGACAACATTAAACCTCAGTTACAGACTAACCAGTCAACTGAACAGACAACATTAAACCTCATAGTTACAGACTAACCAGTCAACTGAACAGACATCATTAAACCTCAGTTACAGACTAACCAGTCAACTGGACAGACATCATTAAACCTCAGTTACAGACTAACCAGTCAACTGGACAACATTAAACCTCAGTTACAGACTAACCAGTCAACTGAACATACATCATTAAACCTCATAGTTCCAGACTAACCAGTCAACTGAACAGACAACATTAAACCTCATAGTTCCAGACTAACCAGTCAACTGAACAGACAACATTAAACCTCATAGTTCCAGACTAACCAGTCAACTGAACAGACAACATTAAACCTCATAGTTCCAGACTAACCAGTCAACTGAACAGACAACATTAAACCTCATAGTTCCAGACTAACCAGTCAACTGAACAGACAACATTAAACCTCATAGTTACAGACTAACCAGTCAACATTAAACCTCATAGTTACAGACTAACCAGTCAACATTAAACCTCATAGTTACAGACTAACCAGTCAACATTAAACCTCATAGTTACAGACTAACCAGTCAACTGAACAGACAACATTAAACCTCATAGTTCCAGACTAACCAGTCAACTGAACAGACAACATTAAACCTCAGTTACAGACTAACCAGTCAACTGAACAGACATCATTAAACCTCAGTTACAGACTAACCAGTCAACTGAACAGACAACATTAAACCTCAGTTACAGACTAACCAGTCAACTGAACAGACAACATTAAACCTCAGTTACAGACTAACCAGTCAACTGAACAGACATCATTAAACCTCAGTTACAGACTAACCAGTCAACTGAACAGACAACATTTACAGACTAACCAGTCAACTGAACAGACAACATTAAACCTCATAGTTACAGACTAACCAGTCAACTGAACAGACAACATTAAACCTCATAGTTACAGACTAACCAGTCAACTGAACAGACAACATTAAACCTCATAGTTACAGACTAACCAGTCAACTGAACAGACAACATTAAACCTCATAGTTACAGACTAACCAGTCAACTGAACAGACAACATTAAACCTCATAGTTCCAGACTAACCAGTCAACTGAACAGACAACATTAAACCTCATAGTTACAGACTAACCAGTCAACTGAACAGACAACATTAAACCTCATAGTTACAGACTAACCAGTCAACTGAACAGACAACATTAAACCTCATAGTTCCAGACTAACCAGTCAACTGAACAGACATCATTAAACCTCAGTTACAGACTAACCAGTCAACTGAACAGACATCAAACCGGGACATTTATTGAGTGCCAGAAATTGAATTAGTGTCAATTACAGACGTACATGTTCACTACAACGTAAATGTAGTCGTCATCAGCAACAACAAAAACATGACAGGCGTTTACAAGATCTGGTGAGACGGGTAGAAAACACATTAATACATCATTTATAGTTTCATATCTCTGAGGTAACTGTAGATGGTGCCCGTCAATCCAAATCTGGGATCGAGGCCTGAAGATGTCTTCAAAGGCATACAGCAGGATCTACACAACTAGTGACAGACAAGTGTCTGCCTCTGTGCGTACCTCTGTGCGTATTCGTCCTCTACGTTACTGAGTCCAGTAACGGCGCTGGCCAGTTGTCTCCACATGGAATTCCGGTCGCCCACGTCCAACGCCCTATTTATCAACACCACCGACGACAACATCTCCACGGCAACCAGCAGCTCCGGATGGGACAGAGAACCCTTGGGGAACACAACCAGAACTTTCAACTAATCCATACCTCTGATACATTTATCAATATATTGTACTTAAGTCATCAATATAGTTGCCTTCTAATGCACAACCATGTTGAACCCTGTGGATCACTGACAGTTTAGCTAACTAATGTCTTTCTGAAAATATATTTCAAGATGTATTGTCAATAAGTACAATCATCAATACAGTTGTAATGCCTGACAAAGACCAACTGTGTCTCACATCGATTGAGACAGTGTGTGCATTAGTGTGTGTGTGCGTACATCTGGGCTCTGCTGCTGCAGGCTGGTCAGCTCTCTCTGATAGAGGTCGGCAGCGCTGGGGTAGACCTCGGGCAGCTGGGCATCAGGGTTCATCAGCTCTGCTGCCGTGTTCTCGGGCACACCCGCTCTGACAGCCGCGTTTATCCTCTCCACCGCCTGCAACACTATATACACACAGAGAGACAGGGTGAGGAACAGGATTAAATGCACAGAGACAGGGTGAGGAACAGGATTAAATGCACAGAGACAGGGTGAGGAACAGGATTAAATGCACAGAGACAGGGTGAGGAACAGGATTAAATACACAGAGACAGGGTGAGGAACATGATTAAATACACAGAGACAGGGTGAGGAACATGATTAAATACACAGAGACAGGGTGAGGAACAGGATTAAATACACAGAGACAGGGTGAGGAACAGGATTAAATACACAGAGACAGGGTGAGGAACAGGATTAAATACACAGAGACAGGGTGAGGAACAGGATTAAATACACAGAGACAGGGTGAGGAACAGGATTAAATACACAGAGACAGGGTGAGGAACAGGATTAAATACACAGAGACAGGGTGAGGAACAGGATTAAATACACAGAGACAGGGTGAGGAACAGGATTAAATACACAGAGACAGGGTGAGGAACATGATTAAATACACAGAGACAGGGTGAGGAACATGATTAAATACACAGAGACAGGGTGAGGAACATGATTAAATACACAGAGACAGGGTGAGGAACATGATTAAATACACAGAGACAGGGTGAGGAACATGATTAAATACACAGAGACAGGGTGAGGAACATGATTAAATACACAGAGACAGGGTGAGGAACATGATTAAATACAGAGAGACAGGGTGAGGAACATGATTAAATACACAGAGAGACAGGGTGAGGAACAGGATTAAATACACAGAGAGACAGGGTGAGGAACAGGATTGAATACACAGAGACGGGGTGAGGAACAGGATTGAATACACAGAGAGACAGGGTGAGGAACAGGATTAAATACACAGAGAGACAGGGTGAGGAACAGGATTGAATACACAGAGAGACGGGGTGAGGAACAGGATTGAATACACAGAGAGACAGGGTGAGGAACAGGATTAAATACAACAGAGACAGGACTAACACACTAGACACAGAGCGATACAGGGTGGCAAGTATTTTTTGATCATGTTCTGTGGCAATACTAGTGGAAACAGATTGAATCAGTAAGTGGTTGTATATAGGGGAAGAGAGGTGGAGGGGAAGTGTAACCCAATCCTTGCGGCAGTTGTGAAGTGAAAAATAAGCTAAAACGTCAACAAGCAAAAATAAACCTTCTCTTTAAATACACAGCACAAAGAGAGACACAAAGGGTCAAACCCACAAACGGAACACAGAGTAGCCTGACTATCAGTAGGGTTAAAAACCATGTGGAAAAGACATGTGATAAGCATAGTGCAATCAGCACAGGAACATGAAACAGCCAGTGATGTGGGTAACTAAAGGGTAAACTGCAGTGTTCTGCTGCAGGCCATGTCCTCATGAGGAGAACGTGAACACCAGTTGGTAATGAGTGAGGAGTGAAGAGGTAACTAACCCTAAGGTAGTTTCCCACCAGTGCAGTTAAAAGTGATTATCCTGTGTTGTGTGTACAGCACATTCTGGAAGTATTCAGACCTTTACTCTTAAATGGATTACATTGGTTTTTTTTCACTCAATCTACACACAATACCCCATTATGACAAAGCAAAAACAGGTTTTTAGAATAAATGTTTTTTTAAATATCACATTTACATAAGTAATCAGACCCTCTACTCCTTTGTTGAAGCACCTTTGGCAGCGATTACAGCCTCAAGTTTTGGTTATGACGCTACAAGCTTGGCACACCTGTATTTGGAGAGTTTCTCTGCAGATCCTCAAGCTCTGTCAAGTTGGATGGGGATCGTCGCTGCACAGCTATTTTCTGGTCTCTCCAGAGATGTTCGATCGGGTTCAAGTCTGGGCTCTGGCTGGGCCACTCAAGGACATTGAGACTTTTCCTGAAGCCACTCCTGTGTTGTCTTGGCTGTGTGCTGAGGCTCATTGTCTTGTTGGAAGGTGAACCTTTGCCCCAGTCTGAGGTCCTAAGCACTCTGGAGAAGACTTTCATCACGGATCTCTGTACTTTGCTCCATTCATCTTTCCCTCGATCCTGACTAGTCTCTCAATCCCTGCCGCTGAAAAACATCCCAACAGCTTGATGCTACCATCACCATGCTTTACCGTAGGGATGGTGGAAAGTTTACACCAGACGTGACGCTTGGCATTTAGCCCAAAGAGTTCAATCTTGGTTTCATCAGACCCCAGAATTGTGTTTCTCATGGTCCAAGAGTCCTTTAGGTGCCTTTTGGCAGGCTCCAAGCAGGCTGTCATCTGCCTTTTACTGAGGAGTGGCTTCCGTCTGGCCACTCTACCATAAAGGCCTGATTGGTAAAGTGCTGCAGAGATGGTTGTCCATCTGGAAGGTTCTCCTATCTCCACAGAGGAACTCTGGAACTCTGTCAGAGTGACCATCGGGTTCTTGGTCACCTCCCTGACCAAAGCCCTTCTCCCCTGATTGATCAGTTTGGCCAGGCAGCCAGCTCTAGGAATAGTCTTGGTGGTTCCAAACTTCTTCCATTTAAGAATGATGGAGGCCACTGTGTTCTTGTGGACCTTCAAAATGTTGCAGAAATGTTTTGGTACCCTTACCCAGATCCTGTGCTTTGACACAATCCTGTCAGAGCTCTACGGAAAATTCCTTCGACCTCATGTCATCTGTGGGACCTTATGTAGACAGCTGTGTCCCTTTCCAAATCATGTCCCATCAATAAAATATACCGCAGGTGGACTCCAATCAAGTTGTAGAAACATCAAGGATGATCAATGGAAACAGGATGCATCTGAGCTCAATTTCAAGTCTCATAGCAAAGGGTCTAAATACTTATGTAAATAAGGTATCTGTTCATTTTTAATACATTTGCAAACATTTCTAAAAAAACTGTTTTCATTCTGTCATTTTGGGGTATTGTGTGTAGATGGATTAAATTAAATAAAAATCCTATATTTTTTGTCCACATTTTGTTACGACAGACGTTAAAGGGGTCTGAAGACACTTATATTTATGAATATAAAAATGTAAATAAATTAAAACCCTTGAATGAGTAGGTGGGTTCAAACTTTTGACTGGTACCGTATGTAAAACATATTTTACATTTATTTTCTTACACACAGTACCAGTCAAAAGTTTGGACACATCTACTCATTCAAGGGTTTTTCTTTATTTGTACTAGTTTCTACAGTGCAGAATAACAGTGAAGACATCAAAACTATGAAATTACACATATGGAAGCATGTTGTAACCAAAAAGTGTTAAATCAAAACATATTTCATATTTCAGATTCTTCAAAGTAGCCACCCTTTGCCTTGAAGACAACTTTGCAGTCTTGGCATTCTCTCAACCAGCTTCATGAGGTAGTCAACTGGAATGCATTTCAATTAACAGTTGTGCCTTGTTAAAAATTCATTTGTGGAATTGATTTCTTTCTTAATGCATTTGAGACGATCAGTTGTGTTGTGACAAGGTAGGGGGGTATACAGAAGATGGTCTTTTACCAAATAGGGCTAAGTCCATGTTATGGCAAGAACAGCTCAAATAAGCAAAGAGAAACGACAGCCCTTCCTTACTTTAAGACATGGTTAGTCAATCGGCAAAATTTCCAGAACTTTGAAAGTTTCTTCAAATGCAGTCACAAAAACCATCAAGTGCTATGATGAAACCGGCTCTCATGAGGACCGCCACAGGAAAGGAAGACCCAGAGGTACCTCAGCTGCAGAGGATAAATTCATTAGAGTTACCAGCCTCAGAAATTGCATCCAAGATCAATGCTTCCCCGAGTTCAAGTAACAGACATCAGCATCTACTGTTCAGAGGAGACTGCAGAAATTCGACCATGAAGGCCTTATTCAAGCAAAGAAACCACTACTAAAGGACACCAATAATAAGAAGAGACTTGCTTGGGCCAAGAAACACGAACAATGGACATTAGACCGGTGGAAATCTGTCCTTTGGTCTGATGAGTCCAGATTTGAGATTTTTGGTTCCAACCGCCATGTCTTTGTGAAAAGCAGAGTAGGTGAACGGATGATCTCCGCATGTGTGGTTCCCAAAGTGAAGCATGGAGGTGTGATGGTGTGGAGGTGCTTTTCTGGTGACACCGTCTGATTTATTTAGAATTCAAGGCACACTTAAGCAGCATGTCTACCACAGCATTCTGCAGTGATACACCATCCCATCCGTTTCATGCTTAGTGGGACTATCATTTGTTTTTCAACAGGACAATGACCCAACACACCTCCAGGCTGTGTAAGGGCTATTTGACCAAGAAGGAGAGCGACGGAGTGCTACATCAGATGACTGGGCCTCCAACCACCGGACCTCAACCCAATTGAGATAGTTTGGGATGAGTTGGACCACAGATTGAAAGAAAAGCAGCCAACAAGTGCTCAGCATGTGGGAACTCCTTCAAGACTGTTGGAAAAGCATTCTAGGTGAAGCTGGTTGAGAGAATACCAAGAGTGTGCAAAGCAGTAATCAAGGCAAAGGGTGGCTACTTTGAAGAATCTCAAATATTTGTTTAACACTTTTTTGGTGACTACATGATTCCATATGTGTTGTTTCATAGTTTTGATGTCTTCACTATTATTCTACAATGCAGAAAATAGTAAAAAAAATAAGGAAAAATCCTTGAATGAGTAGGTGTCTTTTGAATGGTACTCTGAGATAGATATACAATGAGATTGGAATAATACTGTGAATATTATTA
The DNA here is from genome assembly GCF_023373465.1 of Oncorhynchus keta. Taxonomy (NCBI): domain Eukaryota; kingdom Metazoa; phylum Chordata; class Actinopteri; order Salmoniformes; family Salmonidae; genus Oncorhynchus; species Oncorhynchus keta. The sequence goes on along the minus strand of NW_026290920.1, from coordinate 1,414,270 downwards.
TGTTCCAAACCTCTTCGACAATAACAGCTAGTTTTCAGTTTTCCCCTCCCCACTCAGACCACTCCCAGACAGTCTCAATTCTTGCTTGAGAAATGGCTCTTTGCTTAGAAGCTATTTTTTGTTTATTTTTGACAATTCTAATAGAACAGCAAGGTACTTAATTTGTTACCCAACTAAGAAATGATTTTGGAGATACAAGAGTCTGCATTGGACCTTTAAGGTTAGGATTGGACACATCCTAGTTGTGTACCTAGGGTACACCTCACCCCAGACCAAGCAGTGACTGCTGCTTACTTTTCTGGTAACCTGCTGCAATCCCATTGGCTGCATCTACTCCAGTTTGCAACTCATCTTTAGTCAGCACCTCTCCTGGAGAATTCTGGGAAAGACAAAGAAAGAGGAACTACTCTAAACAGGGTTTTGGAATATTCAGTTCAATTTTCAACAGTGTAATAAACCTGTGAACAAGCTCACATCTAAGATATGGGGGAGGTGATCAACATCACATAGAAAATCAACCAGGGTTGTGCTCATTAAGTACCAAAAGGAAGACAACGGACTGAAATAGGGAGCGACTACCTTGTCCAATAAGACATTTTTTTCATTTTCTGTTTCAAAACATTGTCAAATGTCTGTTGCCCTAATGAACACAACCCCGCTGTAAACAATGGTCTTCCAGATCTCCCAACGTGGGATGAATCACAAATAACCTGGAATAATTCCACCTACTGTACCTGTTCTTTGTCCTCGCGGGCCGCCATCAGCTGTTTGAGGTACCAGCCCTTGTTCTGGGCCTGCAGGCGGTGTAGGCCCAAAGCCTGGGAGCGAAGTGCCTCATACAGCCGGTCTTCATCACCACTCAGCAGGGCCTGCTCGGCTGCACTCAGGGAACTGGTCACTGATGGGGGAAGAAAGTGTTAGAAAAACCTATTAGAACACTCTGGGATGAAGTTTCCTCTAGGTACAAATCTAGGATCAGGTTTTAAAACTGACCCCAGATCAGCTAGAAGCAAAACTCACTTCAGTGAATCAAAAAACGAACAACGCATGGATGTTAGATCTGTGAGTCTGTTGACTACAAACGTAATAAACATTTAAAAACATGTCTGCATTCTCATGTGGATTCATCAACATACAGAATAGTGTGTGTTTTACTCACAGTTGACCTTGTTGACGTTGCCCTGGATCTCAGCCTGTGTGAGGAGCTCTTCATAGACATCTCTCTCTGCGTCAGAGTTCTCCCCCAGCTACAGTAGGAGGGACAGCGCAACAGGAGCAACATCAGGGTAGTGTTCAATAGGCATGAAAGGGAACAAAAACACTCAGAAACCGGGAGGTACCATCTGAACTTGCTCATCAAGATACATATATTTTAGTTCTGTTGCACATAGAAGCATGGATTTGTGACGTCAACATTGTACATTTAAACCCGTGATCCTGAAGTCTGCTCAATGATAAACAATGTATTGCAGGTTTTTGTCCTAGCTCAGCAGTGAAACAGCTGATTCAGCTAATCAGGGTGTTGACCATCAGATTATTATTTAAAATAGCACTTAGCAGAGGCCAAAACACTACTGTAGTCCAGCTCGCCAGGAGAAATAGAGGGGCACCGCTTTACAGGAACTATACAGCTGGAGAAAGTCAAATACACTTCTAAAAGAAAACACTACTACTACAACAGACAATATTGGAGTGGATTCCAATTCAAATCAGTCAAGTCAGAAAGTAGATTCCAATTCAATCAATTCAGACAGTCAACTGAATTACTGAAAATAATTGGAATTTGACTTTCGGTTTACTTTCTGAATTTATAGAATTGAAATAGAATTGACTCCCCAACCCTGCCACTCATTCTCTATCCCAGTATTTACAGCAAGCTCTCATACCCGTTTGCGTGAGTTGGCCACCTTTTCAGCCTTGGCACTGTGCAGCATGTCCTGGTAGTGCTGGGCAGAGCAGGTGTTCATCTGAAGCAGCATGGCGTTGGGGTTCTGCATGGCAGCCATGGTGCCCTCGGGAACCCCCTGGTCTATGGCCTCATTGATGGCTATCACTGCTGCATGCACTGGAGTAGAGGAGTTCATTACCAGAAATGTGTGGAATATTTTCAAAAATGGATTTAAAAGGAAAGAGATGTTACATAATATAATACCATCATTTTCAATTTGTTATAAAGAAGTGTTGAACTCAACCAAACAGGCGGTTAGACCCGCCCCTCTGATATCTGATAGGTGCTTACACGCAGCCTCATCCACTGACAGCTCATTGGCCAGGATGCCACCAATCTTGCTGAAGGCAGGCATCTGGATTCCGTACTTCTCCAGTTCACTCTTCATGTTGTTAATCTCCTCCTCTGAGTGGTGGAAAGGAGGGGAAGAGTGAGGTATAAAGGAGGGGAGGGAGAAAGAGTTGGTTAGGCATTAGGTCTATCAACAGTTGTTTGGTGGGAGTACTGAAAGAGGGCAGGGGTTGTTCTGTAAACAATCATGGTACAAAAGGGGAGTGTATTTCTTGCACTTGGAGGGAAATGGTATCAGGCACTGGGGAGTGGGTGTTCCCTGAGCTGTAGGTGTCTCTGCATAGCTTGGCTAAGACTGAGGCTGGACAGAGAGCATGGCTAAGACTGAGGGTAGAGACTGGAGAGAGAGGAGCTAGAGGCTGGACAGAGAGCAGGGCTAAGAGTGAGGCTGGAGACTGGAGAGAGAGGAGCTAGAGTCTGGAGAGAGAGGAGCATGGCTAAGACTGAGGGTAGAGGCTGGACATATTTTTTAGTGCTGGGTTGGAACCACACTCTACACATACTGGACCACACTGGCTAAAGTACAGTACCCTTCAAACTGTAGATTATAGACAGACTAGAGAGATTCAACTAATTATGTCTTGATGAGTATGCGATTCGTAGAATCAGACTTTTTAGTGCTAGGTTGGAGCCAAACGCTGTACTTAATGGACATAAGTACCCTTCATACTGTAAATAGTAGGCTAACTGTATATTAGAGGCTAAACAGACAGGAGACGGTGATTGTTCCTGGCCTGAGAGTAATACACATACCCCCTGGTCAGGCGTTTGGCAGACAGAGCAGCAACAGGAAACACCATCTATCACTAATGACTTTCACATTGTTGCTAGCTGCCTGGTAAAACCCCTTCCCTGTGGAACTGTAACTTAGGACTGGAGTAAACACTATGCCTGCGTGTCACTTAGTGACTTTAGATAGTGTAGAAAGTGTCTTCTAACAGTACATGTATCCATGTTTAGTATTTGAGCAACTGAACCACATATGTTTAACATCATATGTTATGTTAGTCGTGTTAACTGTTTGACTTTAAAACTAAAAAATTAACAATGACAAACTGAATGAGTTGAGTGAAAGAAAATTGAACACTGGTGTGTCCTTATTGGGACACACTCACCTGTGAAGTCCACCTTGCCATACAGGTCCTGGATCTGAGGGGCTAGACCAAGCTTGAACAGGTACAAACTGTGTGGGGGAAAGAGAGATAAACGTTGTTGGACCTGTGTTCTGGCATGTGTGCGGCACCAGGGGAGGGGGCCAGAAGGCATTGTAGTCAACAGCCATTCATCTAGTATGGACTGGAGCTGGGGGTTATACACACCTCCTACCCCCCTCTGCCACCCAGTCCTGTAGTGTTACCTTCCTGACTCTAAAAGCCAAGGACCCTTCCCAAATGACACCCTGTTCCCTATATTGTGCACTACAAAGGAAATACGGTGCAATCTGGGACATGGGATCAGATGTACAGCCTCTGGACAGAACAGGCTCAGCATCCATTTTACATGCAGCTGGAATTTTCTATTAACACAGACTTCTTGTGTCCCAAATGGCACCCTATTCCCTATTTAGTACACTACTTCTGACCAGGGCCAATAGGGCTCTGGTGAAAAGTAGTGCACTTTATAGGGAACCGGGTGCCATTTGGGACGTGAACTGCCATCGCAAGGCTGAGGCGGTTGGAGTTTCTCCTTGGTGCCGAATACCTCACCAGTCCAAAATCGTACCATTCACCTCATAAACGTGTCAGGTTTCCAAAAACCAAGTTCTGAGAGTAAACGTTTTCAACTTCACATACAGGCAGTATTGAGTAGGACATAGCAAAGCAGAAAAAGTTTAACATTTTTCACTGAGATAAAATATTACTATAGACAATTTGTCTATTGTGACTTTTCTGTGAGAGTTCAGGTAGCACTGTGAGAGTTCAGGTAGCACTGTGAGAGTTCAGGTAGCACTGTGAGAGTTCAGGTAGCACTGTGAGAGTTCAGGTAGCACTGTGAGAGGCAGATCAGGGTTTAATGTCATTTTAAACCTCTTAAGGATGTACGGGATCGGTGTCCCTATACCGGGACGGTTGTTGCTAAAGTGTGTTAATATCACTAGAATGACGTTATTAGCAACAGCAACATTTCCAGGACATAGATATGTCTTACATGGACAGAAAGCTTAAATTCATGTTAATCTAACTGCACTGTCAAATTTACAGTAGCTATTATAGTGAAAGAAATAGCATGATATGGTTTGAGAGCACAACAACAAACTGATCACTTATCAACTGGTTTGATACATTCATCTCTGAAGGTAAATAATATGCACTCAGTAATCTTGCTCTGATTTGTCATCCTGAGGGTCCCAAAGATAAAAATGGAACAATGTATTTTATCAAACAAAACTTTGATATTCAGATGTAGGAACTGGTTTCTACAGTTTGAACCACTGCTCTCTCTGATTTGTGATGAAAGGTTTTTCTAGAGTATTCAGAAAATCTATACAAATTTAAATTCATTGTGTGTGTGTGTGTACCTGAGAGCATGTATGCAGTAGATGCAGCGCGGCATGTTCTTCCTATCATAGATGTCTGTAGTCTCTGGATAGAAGATCTGAGGACAGATGGACATCTTCATTAGGCAAAAAACATGCTAAAATGCTAGGAAATTAATTACATATTACCTGGACTTGTCCAATAAGAATGTGAATGTTTCAAAAACATTATTCCGTTTGTTCCTATTGACCGTGACCCAGGGCTGAGGGTTCAGTAGTCTGGGAGTGGGATCCAGGCAACCCCCGGCTTGTTACACAGGGGTGGTACGGGGAAAATACCCTTCCCTGGTAGTGAGAATACGTCTGTCTGTCTGTCTAAGCCCATCACTCACCTTCGGCAGGCCCTTCTCTGTCATGGCGTTTAGCCACTGGATGACATTGTCTGTATGTCTAAAATGAAGCCCAGTGGCCTGCAGGAATGAAACAAAACATAGTGAGTTACAATGTGACACACAAACAAACAAGCCATTACAGTTATAGTAATACACATATGATTCATTCCTTCCCCATTGAGTAAATCAAGCCGACTCAGACAGTGAGTCACAGTAACCTGAGGTCCTATTCAACTAAAACATTTCCAAGGTAAGACTGGAGATGGGGGATTTCTTGGGCACATTCTTGCAGTGTAATAACAATGTTTATTTTTGGTTATTTAACTTAAGTCAAACTGTGTTGATAGAATAGGACCATTGATGCATGTCTGTTCCTCGGGGCATTGATTAGGTGCTCCGGGGTGAAGTTTTCCCTAGAAACAGATCTAGGATCAGTGTCACCTCCCCCAATCATAAACTTGACTATTATTGGTGAAAAATGCTAAACTGACCCCAGATCAGTGTCTAGGTGCAACTTGCCCCTACACCTTGATGAATAGTCCGGTGTGAGTTTGGCAGGTTGGGCAAAAGGGAGTTTGTCTCCTCTGGTAACTGAATGAATATAAGAACATCTTTGTCCCTTTAACCAGCACTTGTCTGGAGCCTGTGTGTGTGTGTGTGTGTGTGTTACAGTCTGCAGTGCATCTCCTCGGTCCTCACCTTGTAGCGGGTCTGCTCACGGTCGTAGATTTTCTTGATGGAAACGGTTTGTGGGGCGAAGAAGTTGCCGAGTTTGGCCAGGTACACCCCGTTCCTAAGCCCTTCCTCCAGCTCTGTGGTGGGCGGGAGCTCCTCGTCCAGACACGCCTCCATCCACCTGGAGGACAAAGAGCTTTTAATTAACCTTTATCCAGGTTCGTATCATTAAGAAAAACATCTATTTCTCAAGAGACCTGGTCCATCCAGGATGGCAGAAGGGAACAATGTTTGGAACAAATAGTCAAACAACTTACTTTTCTTCTTTTTTTATACGTAAACACACATTTATTAGAATCCCAGAACCATACAAGCGTCACAGATAGATTTTTATCATAAGTAGAACCACGTAAAGTCCTAATGACTATCATGTCTCAGTAACATGTAAGTCAACCAAACCTTTAAACTCCAAGGGAACAAGATGCCGGGTTTCAAGCTGGTCTGGAAATGATTCCAAGACCACAGAGCTGAGTAGCTAAAACACCTTTTTCCATGATCCATTCTGGATTTTAGTAACCGTTAAAAGTAAGGAGTGAGACCTTTCTGACCTTGTCAAAGAACAGAGAAAGGCCATTTTTGGGAAAACTGCCATTTACAGATAGTATAGCAATATTTAAGCCTGAGTCAATGAAGACCAGCCAACATCACTATAGAGATCACAGCAGTGTGAAGACCAGCCAACATCACTATAGAGATCACAGCAGCGTGAAGACCAGCCAACATCACTATAGAGATCACAGCAGCGTGAAGACCAGCCAACATCACTATAGAGATCACAGCAGCGTGAAGACCAGCCAACATCACTATAGAGATCACAGCAGCGTGAAGACCAGCCAACATCACTATAGAGATCACAGCAGCGTGAAGACCAGCCAACATCACTATAGAGATCACAGCAGCGTGAAGACCAGCCAACATCACTATAGAGATCACAGCAGCGTGAAGACCAGCCAACATCACTATAGAGATCACAGCAGTGTGAAGACCAGCCAACATCACTATAGAGATCACAGCAGCGTGAAGACCAGCCAACATCACTATAGAGATCACAGCAGTGTGAAGACCAGCCAACATCACTATAGAGATCAGCAGCGTGAAGACCAGCCAACATCACTATAGAAGACCAGCCAACATCACTATAGAGATCACAGCAGCGTGAAGACCAGCCAACATCACTATAGAGATCACAGCAGTGTGAAGACCAGCCAACATCACTATAGAGATCACAGCAGCGTGAAGACCAGCCAACATCACTATAGAGATCACAGCAGCGTGAAGACCAGCCAACATCACTATAGAGATCACAGCAGTGTGAAGACCAGCCAACATCACTATAGAGATCACAGCAGTGTGAAGACCAGCCAACATCACTATAGAGATCACAGCAGCGTGAAGACCAGCCAACATCACTATAGAGATCACAGCAGTGTGAAGACCAGCCAACATCACTATAGAGATCACAGCAGCGTGAAGACCAGCCAACATCACTATAGAGATCACAGCAGCGTGAAGACCAGCCAACATCACTATAGAGATCACAGCAGCGTGAAGACCAGCCAACATCACTATAGAGATCACAGCAGCGTGAAGACCAGCCAACATCACTATAGAGATCACAGCAGCGTGAAGACCAGCCAACATCACTATAGAGATCACAGCAGTGTGAAGACCAGCCAACATCACTATAGAGATCACAGCAGCGTGAAGACCAGCCAACATCACTATAGAGATCACAGCAGTGTGAAGACCAGCCAACATCACTATAGAGATCACAGCAGCGTGAAGACCAGCCAACATCACTATAGAGATCACAGCAGCGTGAAGACCAGCCAACATCACTATAGAGATCACAGCAGTGTGAAGACCAGCCAACATCACTATAGAGATCACAGCAGTGTGAAGACCAGCCAACATCACTATAGAGATCACAGCAGTGTGAAGACCAGCCAACATCACTATAGAGATCACAGCAGTGTGAAGACCAGCCAACATCACTATAGAGATCACAGCAGCGTGAAGACCAGCCAACATCACTATAGAGATCACAGCAGTGTGAAGACCAGCCAACATCACTATAGAGATCACAGCAGTGTGAAGACCAGCCAACATCACTATAGAGATCACAGCAGTGTGAAGACCAGCCAACATCACTATAGAGATCACAGCAGCGTGTGAAGACCAGCCAACATCACTATAGAGATCACAGCAGACCAGCCAACATCACTATAGAGATCACAGCAGCGTGAAGACCAGCCAACATCACTATAGAGATCACAGCAGTGTAGAGATCACAGAAAGACCAGCCAACATCACTATAGAGATCACAGCAGCGTGAAGACCAGCCAACATCACTATAGAGATCACAGCAGCGTGAAGACCAGCCAACATCACTATAGAGATCACAGCAGTGTGAAGACCAGCCAACATCACTATAGAGATCACAGCAGTGTGAAGACCAGCCAACATCACTATAGAGATCACAGCAGCGTGAAGACCAGCCAACATCACTATAGAGATCACAGACCAGCCAACATCACTATAGAGATCACAGCAGCGTGAAGACCAGCCAACATCACTATAGAGATCACAGCAGCGTGTCACTATAGAGATCACAGACCAGCAGCAACATCACTATAGAGATCACAGCAGCGTGAAGACCAGCCAACATCACTATAGAGATCACAGCAGCGTGAAGACCAGCCAACATCACTATAGAGATCACAGCAGCGTGAAGACCAGCCAACATCACTATAGAGATCACAGCAGCGTGAAGACCAGCCAACATCACTATAGAGATCACAGCAGTGTGAAGACCAGCCAACATCACTATAGAGATCACAGCAGCGTGAAGACCAGCCAACATCACTATAGAGATCACAGCAGCGTGAAGACCAGCCAACATCACTATAGAGATCACAGCGGTGAGTCCGGTGCTTTTGGTTGGTAATAAACCTCAGAGCTGCATGATACACAGAATCGAGTGCCTTCAGAAACACACACCAACAGTACACAGAAAATTAACGATTCTAGTTTTACTACCTCATTTACATTGTGCTCCTACATTTGTGTGCGCCTACATTTATCAACTTAGGAGCACACAGGTGCCTTGTAAAAAAGGTCAGCTTAAAGCCCCGAAACATGCAGTACACACACACACTAAACCCAGTGACATTCAACTCCTCACCCCTCCGGAGTTTGTAAATCTCTGAGAGGACTATTCTTCTCTCCTGTTGCCTCTAGTTATCACAGTGTAGCATTTCATTTCCTAGGAGCTGAAAGTTTTCTAACAGTAACAGAACTGATACTGTTAGTTTTCTAACAGTGTGTTTAGTACACTACATTTGAACCAATACAGTATATCATCAAATCATGTGTTCATATCACCATAGATAAATGCTACTTAGTAGTCGATTTCATCCAAAGTCACAGGGATTGCAGAAATGTATATTAATCTGTGTACTAACACTAATATGTAATCCCTGCAGGAATTGAACCCATGACATTGGCAGTGCCAGGCTCATACCAACTGAACCTCAAGAGTTACAGCGGCAAGAAAAACTGTGAACCCTTTGGAAATACCTGGATTTCTGGTCATACAATTTGATCTGATCTTCATCTAAGTCACAAACAGTCTGCTTAAACTAATAACATGTTTTCATGTCTTTATTGAACACACCATGTAAACATTCAGTGTCGGGAGGGAAAAGTATGTGAACCCTTGGATTTAATAACTGGTTGACCCTCCTTTGGCAGTAATAAACTCAACCAAATGTTTTCTGTAGATCAGACCTACACAACGGTCAGGAGAAATTGTGGACCATTCCTCTTTACAAAACAGTTTCAGTTCAGCAATATTCTTGGGATGTCTGGTGTGAACCGCTCGAGGTCATGACACACATTTTAATATCAGGTTGAGGTCTGACTGAGTCACTCCAGAAGGCGTATTTTCTTCGGTCTTTTGGGTCGTTGTCCTGTTGCATCACCCAACTTCTGTTGAGCTTCAATTGGCGGACAGATATTTTGCAGGAGAAAGCAAGGCTGTCTTGATAAACTTGGGAATTCATTTTTCCGATGATAGCAAGCTGTCCAGGCCCTGAGGCAGCCCCAAACCATGATGCTCCCTCCACCATACTTTACAGTTGGGATGAGATTTTGATGTTGGTGTGCTGTGCCTTTTTTTCTCCACACAGTATTGTGTTTTCCTTCCAAACAACTCAAATTTGGTTTAATCTGTCCACTGAATATTTTGCCAGAAGCGCTGTGGAACATCCAGGTGCTCTTTTACAAACTTCAGATGTGCAGCAATGATTTTTTTGGGACAACAGTGGCTTCTTCCGTGGTGTCCTCCCATGAACACCATTCTTGTTTAGTGTTTGACGTATCGTAGACTCGTCAGAGATGTTAGCATGTTCCAGAAGTTTCTGTAAATCTTAGGCTGACACTAGGATTCTTAACCTCATTGAGCATTCTGCGCTGTGCTCTTGCAGTCATCTTTGCAGGACGACCACTCCTAGGGAGAGTAGCAACAGTGCTGAACTTTCTCAATTTCTAGACAATTTGTCTTATCGTGGACTGATGAACATCAAGGCTTTTAGAGATACTTTTGTAACCCTTTCCAGCTTTATGCAAGTCAACAATTCTTAATCTTATGTCTTTAGATATTTTGTTCGAGGCATGGTTCACATCAGGCAATGCTTCTTGTGAATAGCAAACTCAAATTGATTTTTTTTTTTTTTTTTTAACAGGGCAAGGCAGCTCTAACCAACATCTCCAATCTCATTGATTAGACTCCAGGTTAGCCGACTCCTGACTCCAATTAGCTTTTGGAGAAAACATTAGCCTATGGCGTTCACATACTTTTCCCAACCTATCCTTTTAATGTTTAAATTATGTATTCAATAGACAAGAAAAATACAATCATTTGTGTGTTAGTATAAGCAGTGTCTATTGTTGTGACTTAGATGAAGAGCAGATCAAATTTGATGACCAATTCATGCAGAAAACCAGGTAATTCCAAAGGGTTCACATACTTTTGCTTCCCACTGTAGATGTCAACTAGGGGAGCAGATTCCATCCAGTCCAGTACGTAGTACAGCAGAGTACTCTCACCTCTAACAAACCACACCTAAACATTCTCAGCATTCCTCTTGGCATGTAAATCCCCTGACGTCAGACCTGAAGATACATTCTTAGTGTGTTTGTTGGTCGTGTTAAGCCACTGAGGAACCTACAGTTCTGGGTACAGGGGACAGAAGAGATGAGAGAACGCCACTTTTAAACTATCAACAGCGTGTACGCGACAGTGCTCGGCCCCCGTTACAGCGTGTACGTGATCGTGCTAGTCCACTGAAGGCCCCATGCCTCCCAGTAGTTCACCATTCTAGTAACATCCCAGTACCCATAGCAGTGTGTGTGTTCTCTGCTGTGAAAGCCCAGAGTCTATCCTTGGGTAGAAGCCCACTCTTTCTGTTACAGCGTGTACGTGATCGTGCTAGTCCACTGAAGAACCAGAGGGCCTGGATACTAACTGCCTCCCAGTAACCCTCCCAGTAGTTCCATGCCTCCCAGTAACCCTCCCAGTAACACTCTAGTTCCATGCCTCCCAGTAGTTCACCATTCTAGTAACATCCCAGTACCCATAGCAGTGTGTGTTCTCTGCTGTGAAAGCCCAGAGTCTATCCTTGGGTAGAAGCCATTTCACAGTTGGAGGACAAAGTGAGTTTGTCAAAAATCAGCTTTGAAGAAAGGAAAACACTCTTTCTGTACATCCCTTTTCAAAAAGGGGACCCTCACGCTCCCCCAGAAGTTTGGTTGGTACATAAAACAGGTGAATTCAGATAAGTAAAAAGTTGTGATGGTCAAAAAAATGTAGTATGAAGCTCCCTTAACTCTTCTATTATGGTTTGTATTGTTTTCACTGCATCAGGGTTACGGAACAAACATTTCAGCTTTGCAGCCTTGTTCAGTGTGTAGGAACCCTTTACTAAAGAAAAGGTACACTCCCACTTTTGGCACACATCCTGTATTAGGTGCACACACACACGATTTGCAGTACACAGGCCAACAAATCCAAACCCTCCATCTGAAACAACTCCTCCCTCCCAGTAAGTCATGACTCTGGGTCTCCCAACACAGGCCCAGTGTGGCCAGGCCACAGGTAACAGGGCTGTGGTGGGCAGAGGGGAACAACTCCTCCCTCCCAGTAAGTCATGACTCTGGGTCTCCCAACACAGGCCCAGTGTGGCCAGGCCACAGGTAACGGGGCTGTGGTGGGCAGAGGGGAACAACTCCTCCCTCCCAGTAAGTCATGACTCTGGGCCCAGTGTGGCCAGGCCACAGGTAACAGGGCTGTGGTGGGCAGGCCCCTCCCTCCCAGTGTCATGACTCTGGGTCTCCCAGGCCAGTGTGGCAGGTAACAGGGCTGTGGTGGGCAGAGGGGAACAACTCCTCCCTCCCAGTAAGTCATGACTCTGGGTCTCCCAACACAGGCCCAGTGTGGCCAGGCCACAGGTAACAGGGCTGTGCTGGGGTCTCCCAACCTGGCAGGCAGGGCTGTGGTGGGCACTCCTCCCTCCCAGTAGAGGGGAACAACTCCTCCCTCCCAGTAAGTCATGACTCTGGGTCTCCCAACACAGGCCCAGTGTGGCCAGGCCACAGGTAACAGGGCTGTGGTGGGCAGAGGGGAACAACTCCTCCCTCCCAGTAAGTCATGACTCTGGGTCTCCCAACACAGGCCCAGTGTGGCCAGGCCACAGGTAACAGGGCTGTGGTGGGCAGAGGGGAACAACTCCTCCCTCCCAGTAAGTCATGACTCTGGGTCTCCCAACACAGGCCCAGTGTGGCCAGGCCACAGGTAACAGGGCTGTGGTGGGCAGAGGGGAACAACTCCTCCCTCCCAGTAAGTCATGACTCTGGGTCTCCCAACACAGGCCCAGTGTGGCCAGGCCACAGGTGGGCCAGGCCAGTAAGTCATGGTAACAGGGCTGTGGTGGGCAGAGGGGAACAACTCCTCCCTCCCAGTAAGTCATGACTCTGGGTCTCCCAACACAGGCCCAGTGTGGCCAGGCCACAGGTAACAGGGCTGTGGTGGGCAGAGGGGAACAACTCCTCCCTCCCAGTAAGTCATGACTCTGGGTCTCCCAACACAGGCCCAGTGTGGCCAGGCCACAGGTAACAGGGCTGTGGTGGGCAGAGGGGAACAACTCCTCCCTCCCAGTAAGTCATGACTCTGGGTCTCCCAACACAGGCCCAGTGTGGCCAGGCCACAGGTAACAGGGCTGTGGTGGGCAGAGGGGAACAACTCCTCCCTCCCAGTAAGTCATGACTCTGGGTCTCCCAACACAGGCCCAGTGTGGCCAGGCCACAGGTAACAGGGCTGTGGTGGGCAGAGGGGAACAACTCCTCCTCAGTGAAAGGCTTCATATAAGGTGCCATACTAACGGGTATTTTAGAGGCACAGGGGCCAGACCAGAGCAAACACACACCTATGAATGGGACTGCAGAATGTCAATGACAATTGAATTCCACACGCAGGAGAGATGCCAGAAGAAATGTCAAAGTTGTGAACATGACACACAAGCAATTTTCCAGAGATAAAATGTCAACCTGAAATATGGCAGTGTTGTCAGGAATGCAGAGAGATAACATTGGAGGCTGGCCTATTATTAAATACTAGAACTATTTTATCTAGCATGTCTTCTCTCGGTCTTCAACAGGGTAACACTGCAACAGTGGAGGCTGGTGTCACTTTAAATCAGACTCATTGTAATGTCTGGAATAGATTCAATGGAACAGTATTAAACAAATTATTCATTACAATGAAATGGTCTTTCAATGTCTTCTTCCACCAGCCTCCACTGTACCGAAAACAGTCAGTGTTTCTCTACAATCTGTATGTCTTCCTGAGGAGACAGTCGTCAGGTAGCAGTCTCTTCCTATTGGATTGACCCCTGACCTCTGTGCTGTGGGAAGCTTCCTGATGTACACCACCAGGAAGTGTGAGAGCAGGGGGGCTGGCCTCTACTGGACACTATAGCAGCGCTAGCTGTTAGCCTAGCCAGTCCCCTTTAATACTGTTTTCACACCACAATACTAAAGCTGTGCTGAGGAAAGCTGCATTGTGCAGGCCTGGCTACGCATCCAACAAAGATGCTGGAACCTTGCTGGAAGAAAGTTACTAGTACCTCCCCCATTTGAGTCAGGTGACAGGTACAGTCTGTAGCACTAGCTGCTGTGGCTATGGAGAATCCCTAGAGCATACTCCCTCCATCCTTCCTCTCTCCCAGGATTAAGTTGCCCCTAGACGCTGATCCTGGGACAGTTTAGCATTTTCCCCACTAATGGTAATATTAGGATTGGGAGAATTGAAGATGATTCTAGAACTGTACGTAGGGGAAACTTTACACCAGTGTTTCTTCCAGAGCAGCAGACCACAAACACACACATTCTGCCTCGCAGCCTGTTTCCAAACACAAGCAGGATGATAGCCACTATTACATTTACATTTAAGTAATTTAGCAGACGCTCTTATCCAGAGCGACTTACACTATGAGCAGAGCAGGCCGCCGGTGCCATTCCAATACTTCAAAAGTGCATCCTTTCTTCCCTTCTTGCTTTAATTAATGCTTCCCTTTGATCCGATCAGGCTGCAGGCTCAGTTCCAACACTTCGAAGATCCATCCTTCCATCCGTATGATTTGATCAGGCTGTGACCCCTTGTCTCCTATCTTAATGAAATCACTGATCTGAATGACCAGTTCCTTTCTGCACAATGTCTACACACTTGACGTGTGTCTGTGTGTACAGGTATGTTTCTAGAGGGCTGAGATGGGAGGAAAAGGCAAATCCATGGTGCTCCTTATCTAGTTATAGAACAATGTTGTGGAGGTCTAGAAACATTTCTCTATTCACTCTCCTCTTCCTCCCAGCTGTCTGTTCTCTTTGTATTTTGATGGGAAACTGGAGGAGAATATTATTCAATTATGTGCAAATAATTTTACAGTGAGTAACCCAATCTCTTCCACTTGGATGGCCCCACACAGTGGGCCTTTATCACCAGGTTCCTGTAGTAATTACACAGTGATTCACCAGAGTGAATGCGAGAGAGAGAAAGTGAGATGGAGAGCGAGCGAGATGGAACGAGAGAGCAAAACGAAAGGGGGATACCTAGTCAGTTGTACAACTGAATGTATTCAACTGAAATGTGTCTTCCGCATTTAACCCAACCCCTCTGAATCAGAGATGTGGAGGGCTCCCTGAATCAACGTCCATGTCGTCGGAGCCCGGGAAGCGAGAGAGAGAGCGAGGGGGGAGAGAGAGAGAGAGGAAGCGAAATAGCCCATTACATGCCTTGCTGCAACATAGGAATCCTTCTGACCCGACCGACCCCTCCCCTCCAGCTGTTGGTTAGGATAGAGAGATGACACCTGACTGACTCATGGAGGCTAGTGACTGGGAAACACATTCAACACACGACACACATTCAAACACTTACAACTCACACACACGCTCCAGATCAAAGCAGTTCAAAGAGACAAAGCATTTCCTCCATTCAGTCAGTGTCTCGTCTGAAATCTCCCCTCCGCTCAACCTGCCTGACTCACGCCAGACTACCCATCAATGCCAAGAGGAATACTACACACACTTCTATGTCCTACTCGCTTGTTACGTGTGTCAGTGTCTGTGTCTTTTCAAAACAGGGGAGGAGGCCAGACAAGGCAAAGCTTGCTGATCAAGCAAGAGGAAGGACAGACCAGTCACATCATGAAACCACATTTCTCCATCATACACACTTTGTAGCAACATCTCCCTACCCCCCTCTCTCTACCCCCATCGCTCACACCTCCCTTCCTGGTCTTATCAACATGTCTTGTTCAAGCGCTGAGGTTTACCCCCTAACTGATATCTAAACCGGAAAAGTCACTTCTAGTGTTCTAAGGACTGCTGTGCTGACCCCTCCCCCTCTCATTTAGGCTTCTAAGGACTGCTGTGCTGACCCCTCCCCCTCTCATTTAGGCTTCTACAGACTGCTGTGCTGATCCCTCCCCCTCTCATTTAGGCTTCTACAGACTGCTGTGCTGACCCCTCCCTCACTCGTTTCTTTTCTCCTGCCCTCTGTCCCCTTCTCCCTCTCACCATCTCTCAGTTCCTCCATATCTCTCCCTTGGAGGCAGATAATGTAGGGCAGACACTGTCAGTACCTGTCATCACAACAGTTAGGCTTTCCCTGTTGTTGCCAAGCAACCAGTGACACCCACAGGTGACCAACAGAGCCGGCTCTCCTACAAAGACAATTTAAGGGCCATTCAAAAAGGACTACGTTGCAGCTTCTAATTTATGGGCCAATAGAAAATGACTGTTGTACCTTCAAATTTGACAATGCAAAAATGAAACTAGGATGTGACCATTGTTTAATATTTGTGGTGGCTATATGTACAGACTGCCTTTACTGAACAATGACTAAGGATTTATGACCTCAATTTGACTGTCAGAATAATACATCACCATGATATATCCCAACAGTCCCCTGATGACATCATGGTATTTTATTAGGATCCCCATTAACTGTTGCAAAGCTGGGGTCCACACAGAACATGACATCATACAGAACATTAAATAGACCAGAACAGCTAAAGGACAGAAGTACATTAAAAAAGGAACATATGTAGGTCACATCAATGCACACAAACTATTTAGGTCAAATACAGGAGAGGTGTTGTGCCATGAGGTGTCACTTTGTTTAAACAAACCAGGTTACACTGCACGCTTTTTTTTCCTCAATTTGGGGACTGTGAGAAGACCCCTGGTGACATGTCTGGTTGGATAAGTGTGTGTGTGTCATAGCTGTGTGTAAGTTGACTATGCAAACAATGGGATTTTCAACACATTTCTTAGAAACAGAAGAAGCGATGCAGTCAGTCTCTCAACTCTTAGCCAAGAGAGACTGGCAGCATAGTATTTATATCAGCCCTCTGATTACAATGAAGAGCAAGATGTGTCGCTCTGTTCTGTGCCAGATGCAGCTTAACAAGGTCTTTCCTTGCAGCACTCGACCATATGACTGGACAATAATCACGATAAAACTAGAGCCTGCAGAACTGTCTTCACCACCATTGAATATGTTTTGACTGTGCCAGTTTATAATCTCAGGTAAATTACAATCTAAATGTACAATGTACTCTGGCCATGTACTCCTATAATCTCCACCCAACACAGAAGAGGACTGGCCACCCCTCAGAGCCTGGAACCTATCTAAGTTTCTTCCAGGTCACCGTGCTTCTACATCGCTTGTTGTTTGGGGTTTTAGGCTGGGTTTCTGTATAGCACTTTGTGCAAAAATTACTTCAGAAATAATCAATACAATTTGTCATGATATCACAACAATCACCTGAGGAGATATGGCATCATTAGGTTATCAAAACAGTTTGATTTCATCAAGGCCCTAGATGCATTCTTCTACTTGCTGCTCTGTTGTCTAGAACAACCCAGTGATTACATCATTCTCCATGCAGCTGCTATACTCCAGCCTGGAAAAGACTGAAACAGGAAATGACTTGAAAATGGCTTCAGTAAAGGGGAACTTGGGCTGACTGAGCAGCACTGGGTCCTGTTCATTTGGGATAGTTCTTAGAATGTGGACAACTATAAATACCTAGGTGTCTGGCTAGAGTGTAAACTCCAAAGTTAAATCTAGAATCAACTCAAGGCAGTGGCCCGTTCCTGTAGGTTCATGCTCTACAACATCCGCAGAGTACGACCCTGCCTCACACAGGAAGCGGCGCAGGTCCTAATCCAGGCACTTGTCATCTCCCGTCTGGATTACTGCAACTCGCTGTTGGCTGGGCTCCCTGCCTGTGCCATTAAACCCCTACAACTCATCCAGAACGCCGCAGCCCGTTTGGTGTTCAACCTTCCCAAGTTCTCTCACGTCACCCCGCTCCTCCGCTCTCTCCACTGGCTTCCAGTTGAAGCTCGCATCCGCTACAAGACCATGGTGCTTGCCTACGGAGCTGTGAGGGGAACGGCATCTCAGTACCTCCAGGCTCTGATCAGGCCCTACACCCAAACAAGGGCACTGCGTTCATCCACCTCTGGCCTGCTCGCCTCCCTACCACTGAGGAAGTACAGTTCCCGCTCAGCCCAGTCAAAACTGTTCGCTGCTCTGGCTCCCCAATGGTGGAACACACTCCCTCACGACGCCAGGACAGCGGAGTCAATCACCACCTTCCGGAGACACCTGAAACCCCACCTCTTTAAGGAATACCTAGGATAGGATAAAGTAATCCTTCTCACCCCCCCCCCTTAAAAGATTTAGATGCACTATTGTAAAGTGGCTGTTCCACTGGATGTCATAAGGTGAATGCACCAATTTGTAAGTCGCTCTGGATAAGAGTGTCTGCTAAATGACTTAAATGTAAATGTAAACTCTATTTTGCAACAAAGCCTCCTTCACTCATGCTGCCAAACATACCCTCGTAAAACTGACTATTCTGCTGATCCTTGACTTTGGTGATGTCATTTACAAAATTTCCTCCAATACTCTACTCAGCAAATTGGATGCAGTCTATCACAGTGCCATCTGTTGTCACCAAAGCCCCATGTACTACCCACCATTGCGACCTGTATGATGGCTGGCCCTCGCTACATATTCGTCAACAAACCCACTGGATCCAGGTCATCTATAAGTCTTTGCTAGGAAAAGCCTTCTCAGCTCACTGGTCACCATAGGAACACCCACCCGTAGCACACACTCCAGCAGGTATATTTCACTGGTCATCCTCAAAGCCAACACCTCCTTTGGCTGCCTTTCCTTCCAGTTCTCTGCTGCCAATGACTGGAGCAAATTGCACACCATTTTTCTTATCACTCAAGTTGGAGACATCTCCCTCACTAACTACAAGCGTCGGCTGTCAGAGCAGCTTACCGATCGCTACAGCTGCACACAGCCATCTGTAAATAGCCCATCCAACCACCTACCTCATCCCCATATTTTATTATTTTTTTCCCTTGTTTGCTGCTCTTTTGCACACCAGTATTTCTACATCTATCACTCCAGTGTTAATTCCGAAATTGTAATTACTTCACCATTATGGCCTATTTATTGCCTTACCTCATTTGCACACACTGTATACAGATTTATTGTGTTATTGACTGTACGTTTGTTTATTCCATGTGTAACTCTGTTTTTGGTCGCACTGCTTTCCTTTATCTTGACCAGGTAGCAGTTGTAAATGAGAAGAAGTTGTTCAACTGGTCTACCTGGTTAAATTTTTAAAAATTAAAATAGTGCCGAGCGATTAGTTACTTTTGAGGTCGGTTTGGGTAAAAAAAAAGTCAATTTTTTTAATATATAAGATGGAATTCAAATTATTGAGCCAACGTTTGTGAATCCCTCAGCACTAATTAGGGAACATTATAAAAATGTGCATTTCTTATTGGACAAGTCAAATAAGTCCCTTCCCTGTTTGAGTGTTTACTTCTGTTTGGTGCCTAAATGAACAACCCTAATTTCAGAGTGTGTGAGAAAGTATTGACATTAAGCACGGTAGACTTCCTTCATGGCAACAGCCAGAGACCTGGGGAATTTACTGCATTTCACAGCAGACAGCGGATCTAAAATTAATCCGTTGGTTTACACCAACTCACTAAAACAAACAATTGAAAATATATTGATGAGAGCATAACATGCTGCTTAGTGGTTAGCTGTATGTTATTACATGTAAACACTGGCAGATGAAAGCCAAATAGCAGTAGATAATACAATAGTGTGTATTGATGTTCTTGTACATGCCTGCAAGATGGTACATTTAACCCTCTAAAATCCATATGGTATCAAAGACCTATGTACATTGGACTCCACTTGTGCATCTTTGTCAACAGCAGGAGGGCAGTATGCAACACACAGATGGGACCTTGCCTCAGAAGAGTTATGGGAAGACATGTTTGGCGGACCTGTGTGTGTGTCCTGCTCTCACTCCGCTTTAAAAAAAAGAAACACCCGTTTTGTGTACGAGCACCAGGCACCAACTCGTCACCACAGAGGGGAGCGTAAATACCATGAATAGCAGGGGCTTGAGAGAAATAACACAGAAACAAGGTGGTAAGTGAGTATACTGTAGTGAAGAGAGGAGGATTAAGAGCACTACATAGTTCTGAGATGTACTAAGGAATGATCTCCCTCTCAGAATGATCTCTCTGGTTCATCGTTGGTCTGTGCTGCTAGGTCAGGTATATCTCTCAGTAATCTCATGTACCAGCTATCCACATCTCTCCTTAACTGTTAAACAGAGGTAGGCCCCTCCTCCACAACTACTACTGATACATGTAGAGGGTGGAAGGGTAGGCTAAACACACTAAATGGGGAAGGCAAACTGGTCCTTATCTTACACTTTCCCACATTCTAACAGGACACAATAAAACATCTGAAAGTGTTAGGCTGTCTGTTCACAGGGCCAGTTTACAGGCTTAAGATGACAGAGGGAAGTTCTTCAATTCAGGGTTAGGAGCTGGTTTATTGTGTTCATTAGTGCACAACAGAAACATTTATAAACAGAAAACTAAAATGATTGTTTCTTATTGGACAAGTCCATGTTGATCCCTCAATGTTCCAAGACGTTTTCTTCCATTTGGTGCCTAGTAAACACGACTCAATCAAAACCTGAGAAGACCAGAACCTGGTGTTGTCTTCACATTTCATCCACCCTCCAACTGCCACCTGATGTGTCATGTCCCCATACCAGGATGGGACAATCAGACACTAGTAATACTGAACACACTGAGCGGAAGTAGTAGGTGGAGCCTTAAAAACAACTGAACATTTCAATTAGCTTGGTTTTTGTTCAATGTAGTTTAGTTGTGTTATTGTTGCATGTGTACAGTTCAACTGTAAGTATCTATTTGTCATGACTATTCAGACTAACATAACTAATGAGATGGTATTCTGGTCACAGGTTGCCTAGTGGTCAGAACATTGGTTACGAGCATTAGGACAGTAACCTAAAAGGTTGCTTGTTCAAATCCCAGAGCCAGCAAGGCTGTTCTGCCCTTGAACATGGCAGTTAACCACCAACAACACACGCCCCCTGGGCGCCGATGACATGGACGGCGATTAAGGCATCCCGCCACACCTCTCTGATTCAGAGGGGTTGGGTTAAATGAGGAAGACATTACTGTTGAATGCATTCAGTTGCTTAACGTTAGTAAGTTGTACATCAGCCTTCTTTTCTTTATACCCAAGGGGAACACAAGGGGAACACAAGGGGAACACAAGGGGAACACAAGGGGAACCCAAGGGGAACACAAGGGGAACCCTCTTACAGAGCATCTTCACCACTTTACCCTAGAAGCTGACTGCTAACTACTTTCTCCTGGTGTAGTTTCAGATTGAGTTGGAGGCAGAGAAAGCTCAGCCAGCCTCTCGTGTAAAGCAATAAGTAACATGTAGGAAAGACCATTCCCACAGAGAGAGAAAGGGAGAGAACGAGACTAAAGAGAAGACAGAAGTTGAAGAGGAAAAAACAGGTTCACGTGGTTGTTGTGTCACAAAGAGAACAAACAGTAGTACTGTAGTCCTGAATCAAAGTCCTGAATGCTTCAAACAACCTGCAACCTCACTTCAGCAACTGTAGGCCTATTTCTCACACAGTATGTCTACAGCTATTGGTCATTAGTCATTGGCCACCTAGGAAATTCCTCAAATAGTCAGTGAGAGATGAGCAATATTCAAATATCTCCTCTGATACCATCATAATCTACAGGCAGAAGTGACAGCTATAGAACTAAACACTGCAATGCATGGAAATGACTGGTATAGATAACACAAAGGCCTTTTTTGCATATATGACAGAGAAAGAGAGAGACAGGGAGAGTAATTACTCACATGTCCACATACACAGTGTGTTCATATCTGTGTGAGAAGCATTCCAGTCATACCACACATCACCTTCATGAGCAGAAGCATTCCCGTCATACCACACATCACCTTCATGAGCAGAAGCATTCCAGTCATACCACACATCACCTTCATGAGCAGAAGCATTCCAGTCATACCACACATCACCTTCATGAGCAGAAGCATTCCCATCATACCACACATCACCTTCATGAGCAGAAGCATTCCAGTCATACCACACATCACCCTCATGAGCAGAAGCATTCCAGTCATACCACACATCACCTTCATGAGCAGAAGCATTCCAGTCATACCACACATCACCTTCATGAGCAGAAGCATTCCCATCATACCACACATCACCTTCATGAGCAGAAGCATTCCCCTCAGAGCAGAAGCATTCATCCATCACCCTCACAGAAGCATCACCTTCATACCACACATCACCTTCATGAGCAGAAGCATTCCAGTCATACCACACATCACCTTCATGAGCAGAAGCATTCCAGTCATACCACACATCACCTTCATGAGCAGAAGCATTCCAGTCATACCACACATCACCTTCATGAGCAGAAGCATTCCCATCATACCACACATCACCTTCATGAGCAGAAGCATTCCAATCATACCACACATCACCTTCATGAGCAGAAGCATTCCCATCATACCACACATCACCTTCATGAGCAGAAGCATTCCAGTCATACCACACATCACCTTCATGAGCAGAAGCATTCCAGTCATACCACACATCACCTTCATGAGCAGAAGCATTCCAGTCATACCACACATCACCTTCATGAGCAGAAGCATTCCCATCATACCACACATCACCTTCATGAGCAGAAGCATTCCCGTCATACCACACATCACCTTCATGAGCAGAAGCATTCCAGTCATACCACACATCACCTTCATGAGCAGAAGCATTCCGTCATACACACATCACCTTCATGAGCAGAAGCATTCCAGTCATACCACACATCACCTTCATGAGCAGAAGCATTCCCATCATACCACACATCACCTTCATGAGCAGAAGCATTCCTCACCTTCATGAGCAGTTCACAAGCATTAGGCTGCACCAATAGTTCTCACCTGTCTGCCTGTCTGCCGCTCTCCTTCACCTGACACTCACTTTCTCGCTGTCTCTATTAGTGTCCCAAATGGCACCATATTCCCTACATTAGTGCACTACTTTTGTCCAGAGCCCTATGGGCTGGGTTGCCATTTGGAACACAATGATCTCCCCAGCCTGACACTGTACAACAACAAGCACCTACCTATCAGGAGCTGGAGTCTCATTATAGATAACAGAGTAAGTCCAGTCTCTGTCCTGGGAGTCAACGCAGGGCATTCTGCACTTCACAGAACATCACAATTCACACTCACTTAGCAGCATTGTAACTTCTAATCAATCGCTACAACAAACTATCGTCTTTGTTTCATTCTCAGGCAGGGTGACGTCACCGCACAACATTCTGGTGCTAGGCTAACCAGCTAGCGATACCTCATCTGCTAAAGATACTGTAGGGACAGAACTGCATGAGAACCACAGACAACTTCAGAGGTGTTTGGAAAACACTGTATGTAGACTTAACATAGGACCTAGGCCCTGACATAAGGCTCTTCTCACCTCTTCAGCAATATATTTGTCAAGCCATGTTTAGAGAACTAGTAGACAGTGGTAAAACACAGGAGAGGAGGAAGACCCAACAGACCAGCGTACAGCTGCTGTTTTATCTTCACAACATACAGTCAAACAAACACTCACACCGGAACCCGTTGCTATGACGGCCAGGGGTTTCTGTGGCAACAGCGGAAGATACTAAACTCAACAGGGACTTAGTCACTTCCTGTCTCGTTCACTCCTTCCTCTTCTGAGTGTGTGAGTCCACTGGGGGACCTAGGGGATGGGTGTGTGTCAGAGTCCTTTCAAAACCTAGGCCACTAGCTACTTCAGGCATCATTAACCTGTAGGCCTGATCACCACAACAGACAAAACACACTTTTCAATAATTCTACAATATGAAACACTTCAAACATCACATGACAGTGAGCAGGTATTAATGAATGAGTATAGCATGTTAGTTCTGGTACCACATGTTATACAGGGAGAAACAGCACATCCAATGTGGAAACTGCAGCATTGCAAGCAGGTTTCAACACACATACAAAAACCTCAACCTCAAGAGGGGTTGCTAACACACAGAGTGATAATGACCACCAAATAAGGCCGTCCAAAAATTATATGAAATGTGATACCTAGGGAGCACTATGGCTGACAGGGACATAAAAACATGTCTAACCTTACAGAAGTCAACGTTTCAGAAAATACTGACATCTGTACTACCAGGCCAGAACAACAGGTTCCAGTCCAGGTGCTGGAAATTAACAAGGATATTCACACACACACACTTTTACCTTGCATGACGCTCATTAAACCTCGTTTTAATCTACAACACTTAAGCTTTTCTATTCAAGATCACATTGCCAAACATTGTTGATCTCAGCAGTATGTGACAATTCCAACTATCTGTTCCTCAAAAAAAGAATAAAGCAATTAAAGTCTGAACACGGAAGTCCGATAGGGAGCAGTTCACCCACATGTTATGACACTGAGGTAAAGCCCATGACAGCAATTACAACAAACACCATTGCAATAGCTGAGATGCAACACTGGAGCTAGAATACAAAACAGGGCCCCTGTTTCTTTATAGGGCCCCAGACTCCCTAAGAACACTTCTGTATTCTCTCACATTGGAAGTGTGGATCAACGGCAGACCATTTGCATTCTCTGTCCTTCACAGACTGTGGTGAGAGCCATTTCCCTTCCTTTCCTACTGCGGGTTCAAGTCTTCCCAGGTACATATCCGGCACAATTTCTATTTGTCTGCTTTTATTCATTTTATACCAGCCAAAAGAAAAGGCAATTACCAACTAATGAAAAACACTTACCGTTTAGCCTCCTCGAGATGACAGAGGTATTCGTAGGCCATGTTCTGCTGCCTCCTCTCGTCCATCTCCTCTGCTGTGAGTCGCTCGACACCATCCAGAACGGCTGGAAAACAACACTCACTAGGTGAATACTAGCTCGCTCATAACAGCATAGCTGTACAAGAAACACTCCATTTACAAACATACACAGTACACACACTGAGCTGAGTCTAGCTCACACTCAGAGTTATAGTAAACACACACGGACTAGCAGACACACACACAAACAAGTAGGGACGATTAACAAGATAAAATGCAAGAACCTTCAAATGAACAGTGAGACAGACTTCTCCTACATGCAGAATGAGAGGGGTAAAGACTGCCCCATCCATCCCGAATATCACAACTGACATAGTCGTGTTGGCCGCCATCATAAAGATGTAAACAGCCCCAAGAAATCATGTGTTGATTGATTGACAGGCTGATTCAGCTCAGCTGTCATGTTGAACTGTTCTCAGCGCTAGGCTACTCCATCCCCTCCCAGTCTGGTTACAACTTGGCCTCACCGCCACTTCCACATAATGAGATGATTCAAGGGTTACTGATCAGGGAGGACAACTTAGCTTTAGTCACTCACTACACAGTAGGTAAATGTAGGCTAGGTAAATGTAGGCTAAGTAAATGTAGGCTAGCCTATGCAAACTTTGTTTAAACATCTCCAGCATTTGACATTTTTTATTTCTGTGGAAAATGTCTTTCTTATCACTTCCAAGTGATCCAGCAAATAGGCCAAATGAAATGCATGGGCATTCTTTCAAAGAACTCTGAAGAGACCGTAATAAATCAAA
Organism: Oncorhynchus keta; assembly: GCF_023373465.1. NCBI lineage: Eukaryota > Metazoa > Chordata > Actinopteri > Salmoniformes > Salmonidae > Oncorhynchus > Oncorhynchus keta. The sequence goes on along the minus strand of NW_026290920.1, from coordinate 1,388,691 downwards.
CCTATTCTGCAGGTAAACAAAGCTCGTAGCTCACAGTTCTGTGGTCTAGGCTAGGGTCTAGACCGCTGGTTCCCAACCTTTTTCTGTTACTCTACCACCAACTGAATTTCTCTCGGCCAGGAGTACCCCTGAAGTACCCCCTCGTGTGCATTTTACCAGTAGACCTATGGTCTCATGAGTCTACTCAAGTAGCCCCTGTGGATAGGCCAAGTACCAGCAGGGTCTAAGTACCCCTGGTTGGGATCCACTGGCCTAGGCTAAAGAGACCTGCATGGTAATGTTGCTGGAAATATATTTTTAGATCTGGGAGGGAGAGAAAAAAAGTGGGCATGAGCACTCGCATTACAAGAGCTAATTGTTTCAGGCTCCTTCTGGTGATGTCTAGGCCTTCTGAATAACGAGAATATTCATTATAACCTAGGCTACGTGACCATTAGAGAATGGGAAAGTCTAAAAATTGGCACTTACAATTTCCAGGATTTTATTGTGGGGTTTTATTCTACTGACTATGATTACAATTATTATTATTGAGAGGCCTTCATCTCATTTATTAGCCTAATAAATGTATCAAACAATTTGGTAATTTACAGTGGCAGTAATCTTGAAAGCAGTTGACAAGCCAGCAAGTACAGTGGTATGGTTCCCACTTAAGCCAAGGCTACTGACTGCCTCAGGAAAGTCTAGTTCCTGGATGGGAGACCAGGTGCTGCTGGAAGTGGTGTTGGAGGGCCAGTAGGAGGCACTCTTTCCTCAGGTCTAAAAAATATCCCAATACCCCAGGGCAGTGATTGGGCACTGCCCTGTGTAGGGTGCAGTCTTTCGGATGGGACGTTAAACGGGTGTCTTGACTCTGAGGTCATTAAAGATCCCATGGCACTTATCGTAAGAGTAGGGGTGTTAACCCTGGTGTCCTGGCTAAATTCCCAATCTGGCCCTCAAAACCATCGCGGTCACCTAATAATCCCAAATTTACAATTGGCTCATTCATCCCCCTCCTCTCCCCTGTAACTATTCCCCAGGTCGTTGCTGTAAATGAGAACGTGTTCTCAGTCAACTTACCTGGTAAAATAACGAATAAATTAAATTAAAAACAAATCAGATTTGTAAAGAACTTTTCATTACAGAATCATTTCAAAGTGCATAAAATCACAAATGTAAACCAATACAAAAATTCTATAATTATTTTATAAAATATAATTGAAAAAGACAATATCCGAACGTAGGTGTTTTTATTAAGATCAATGGATACTAGTTCACATATCAATAGACTATAGTAGACCATCAATAAATTAATGAATCGACCAGATAAACCACGCAACTATTGCATCCTCCCTATAAGAACAATGTAGCGCCTTATCCTTTACTGTGAAAAATGCAAACATGTCAAAATTCAATGAGTTGGTGCTATACGGATCCTACCATAGACGTCCCTATCTTAAAAACTTAACCCCTACCTTTACCCTTGACTAAACCTAACCATTTGAAACTCTATTACTTCAATGACGTCTCAAGGATCCCGGATTGCATTGACCAAATTCAATGTAGGCTAATTTAATTTGATGTAGCCACGTAAAATTGCAATATTGTAGCTGATGTAGATGAAAACGCGGAAGTCAGACCCTACCTACCACGCTGTCAAAAGTCTAACCAAAGTCAAACATGTGAATATAGATAGAACGAAGAAAAAGCCTGTGAAAATGTATTAATTAAAACAATTAAATGGTTAAACTTATGTAAACGGAGGTAAAATATGATCCCAAGGTGAGCGAGCAGGAAAAGTTTTTAGATACTCACACCCATATCTCGGCCGAAGCCCGTCTGCCTCGTCTGAGGTTGACATATTCTCTGAATAAGTGTTATAATCCTCACTCCCCGGGTTGACGAGGTCAAGTTATAGTAGTTGAGATGATAGCCTATAGTTTCGTCCAGTTCTCTTTGCGGGCTATATATTTGAAAAAGTCGGGAAGGCGCTCTCGGCCCCCTTGTTGCTCCACTGCACGGTTTGAGTCGAGAGCTGAGACTTTTTTTCTTCTTCAAACCTAACTGATGTCACTGGGGTGTGTGTTCCTTCCTAAATCCTAAAGTATGCGTTCGAGGAAACGCCCATCAGCAGCCACTCGGCGAAACTGCAGGCGCAGCGCCCTCTGCTGCCTACTACAGGCACTGAAATAACCTCCCTAAAGGCACGCTACGCATCGACACTGATTAAACTCAGAAAATAAGAAACGTCCCTTTTCCAGGACCCTGTCTTTCAAAGATAATTCGTAAAAATCCAAATAAATTCACAGATTGTAAAGGGTTTAAACACTGTTTACCATGCTTGTTCAATGAACCATAAACAATTAATGAACATGCACCTCTGGAACGGTCGTTAAGACACTAACAGCTTACAGACAGTCGGCAATTAAGGTCACAGTTATGAAAACTTAGGACACTAAAGAGGCCTTTCTACTGACTGAAAAACATTTTTTTTTTAAACATTTTAAAAAAGATGCCCAGGGTCCCTGCTTATCTGCGTGAACGTGCCTTAGGCATGCTCCAAGGAGGCATGAGGAATGCAGATGTGGCCAGGGCATAAACTTGCAATGTCCATACTGTGAGAAGCCTAAGACAGCGCTCCAGGGACACAGGACGGACAGCTGATCGTCATCGCAGTAGCAGACCACGTGTAAAAACACCTGCACAGGATCGGTACATCCAAACATCACACCTGCAGACAGGTACAGGATGGCAACCACATCTGCCCGAGTTACACCAGGAACGCACAATCCCTCCATCAGTGCTCAGACTGAGGGCTTGTAGGCCTGTTGTAAGGCAGGTCCTCACCAGACATCACCGGCAACAACATCGCCTATGGGCACAAACCCATCGTCGCTGGACCAGACAGGACTGGCAAAAAGTGCTCTTCACTGACGAGTCGCGGTTTTGTATCACTGGGGGTGATGGTCGGATTCGCCTTTATCGTCGAAGGAATGAGCGTTACAATGAGGCCTGTACTCTGGAGCGGGATCGATTTGAAGGTGGAGGGTCCGTCATGGTCTGGGGCAGTGTGACACAGCATCATCGGACTGAGCTTGTTGTCATTGCAGACAATCTCAATGCTGTGTGTTTAAGGGAAGACATCCTCCTCCCTCATGTGGTAACCTTCCTGCAGGCTCATCCTGACATGACCCTCCAGCATGACAATGCCACCAGCCATATTGCTCGTTGTGTGCGTGATTTCCTGCAAGACAGGAATGTCAGTGTTCTGCCATGGCCAGCAAAGAGCCTCTCAATCCCATTGAGCATGTCTGGGACCTGTTGGATCGGAGGGTGAGGGCTAGAGCCATTCCCACCAGAAATGTCTAGGAACTTGCAGGTGCCTTGGTGGAAGAGTGGGGTAACATCTCACAGCAAGAACTGGCAAATCTGGTTCAGTGCATGAGGAGGAGATGCACTGCAGTACTTAATGCAGCTGGTGGCCACACCAGATACTGACTGTTACTTTTGATTTTGACCCCCCTTTGTTCAGGGACACATTTTTCAATTTCTGTTAGTCACATGTCTATGGAACTTGTTCAGTTTTTCTCAGTTGTTGAATCTTGTTATGTTCATACAAATATTTACACATGTTAAGTTTGCAGTTTGCAGTTCTAGCCAGTACTCCTATGTAAGCTTAGACTCAAACCGTATCAGCCACAGCCTATTTGTCTCTACCCAACATTTGGTAAATGCTGTTCTAAGACTACTGAGTTTTCTACTTGACATTATTCCCTGGGAATACCGTTGTGCAATATGTCTCAACAATGACAACAAGCAACGAGCTGCAACACAGTTCAAAGGTGGTTATCTACTGCAGAAGAGATAAGAGGTCATTGTTAGATACAGTTGAAGTCGGAAGTTTACATACACCTTAGCCAAATACATTTAAACTCAGTTCAATAAACTCAATTCCTGACATTTAATCCTAGTAACAATTTCCTGTTTTAGGTCAGTTAGGATCAACACTTCATTTTAAGAATGTGAAATGTCAGAATAATAGTAGAGAGAATTATTTATTTCAGCGTTTATTTCTTTCATCAAATTCCCAGTGGGTTAGAAGTTTACATGCACTCAATTAGTATTTGGTAGCATTGTCTTTAAATTGATTAACTTGGGTCAAACATTTCAGGTAGCCTTCCTCAAGCTTCCCACAATAAGTTGGGGGGAATTTTGGCCCATTCCTCCTGACAGAGCTGGTGGAACTGAGTCAGGTTTGTAGGCCTCCTTCCTCGCACATGCTTTTTCAGTTCTGCCCACACATTTTCTATAGGATTGAGGTCAGGGCTTTGTGATGGCCACTCCATTACCTTGACTTTGTTGTCCTTTAAGCCATTTTGCCACAACTTTGGAAGTATGCTTGGGGTCATTGTCCATTTGGAAGACCCATTTGCAACCAAGCTTTAACTTCCTGACTGATGTCTTGAGATGTTGCTTCAATATATCCACATAATTTCCCCTCCTCATGATACCATCTATTTTGTGAAGTGCACCAGTCCCTCCTGCAGCAAAGCACCTCCACAACATGATGCTGCCACCCCTGTGCTTCATGGTTGGGATGGTGTCTACGGTTTGCAAGCGTCCCCCTTTTTCCTCCAAAAATAACATTGGTCATTATGGCCAAATAGTTATATTTTTATTTCATCAGACCAGAGGAGATTTCTCCAAAAAGTATGATCTTTGTCCCCATGCACAGTTGCAAACCGTAGTCTGGCTTTTTTATGGCGGTTTTGGAGCAGTGGCTTCTTCCTTGCTGAGTGGCCTTTCAGGTTATCTCAATATAGGGCTCGTTCTACTGTGGTTATAGATACTTTTGTACCTGTTTCCTCCAGCATCTTCACAAGGTCCTTTGCTGTTGTTCTGGGATAGATTTGCACTTTTCGCACCAAAGTACGTTGATCTCTAGAAGACAGAACGCGTCTCCTTCCTGGGTGGTATGACGGCTGCGTGGTCCCATGGTGTTTATACTTGCATACTATTGTTTGTACAGATAAACATGGTACCTTCAGGTGTTTGAACATTTCTCCCAAGGATGGACCAGACTTGTGGAAGTCTACAATTTTTTTTCAGAGGTCTTGGCTGATTTCTTGTGATTTCCCCATGATGTCAAGCAAAGAGGCACTGAGTTTGAAGGTAGGCCTTGAAATAGATCCACAGGTATACCTCCAATTGACTCAAATTATGTAAATTTGCCTATCAGAAGCTTCTAAAGCCATGACATCATTTTCTGGAATTTTCCAAGCTGTTTAAAGGCACAGTCAACTTAGTGTATGTAAACTTCTGACTCACTGGAATTGTGATATAGTGAATTCATTATAAGTGAAATAATCTGTCTGTAAACAATTTTTGGAAAAACTACTTACATCTACTTTGTCCTGCACAAAGTAGATGTCCTAACCGACTTGCCAAAACTATAGTTTGTTAACAAGAAATTTGTGGAGTGGTGGAAAAAGGAGTTTTAATGATTCCAACCTAAGTGTATTTAAACTTCTGACTATACATAAAGATACAGGAACAACACCATTGAGTTCACTGGAGTATTCGTTTTAAGGAATTGCAAATCATTTCCATAATTTGTCCAGAGAGACTCTGGGTGAGCCAGTTAGAGCCACTAACACTCTGAGGAAGGCTCAGGCCGAAAGGTATGCCAGTGTGTTGTCTTGTATTAACATGTTGCTGTGAGTTAAAGGGAAATACAACGAAGCTTTAATTGCAGGTTATATTCAAGTGAGGACTGGACATAGTGCTGAGGTGTATCATGTCACACAACTTTAAGCCAGGGAATCAGTAGGGGATGAATGGACTGGAACAGATGAGTGTTTCTCTATAATTCCCCAGTGTGTGTGTGTGTTGGGGGGGGGGGCTCTGTGGCTCTGTGAGTCAAAGTCAAAGGGGAATGGAGCTTTTTATTATTATATTAGCTTCAGTATTAGAACATTGTCCTTCTCTATTTCACTGTATATTAGGTTTGTGAAGGAAAAATGAGACACGGGGTTGTTTTGTTATGGATATCAGTGATTAGATATTTTAATTATGTTGAAATCACAATTGATCCCCAACTCAGTTATAAAAACCGTTGAAATTCTATTGCGGGATTGTAATTGTCTCATTCAACGTGAGAAATGGCCCCTACAAGGAATATTTGATTTAATAGCCTACAGTTGCCTTACGCAATGTAATTGGTATATATTGAGGTGGGACTTGCAACAGAGTGAAAAACAACTTCATAATCTACAATTATAAATAGAGGGGGTTTAAATCTGAACAATTGACAAAATAAGAAGCTATGGGATGCAAGTGTAACGTGTGGGATTTGAACCCACCAGTTCAAATAACACAATTAAGAGTCATCCTTCAAACCATTCAAGATGCATTGAAGACTGGAGTTCCTCGCAATGGGTCTTGAAACCCAGCTAAATTACCTTACAGGCGGGGCTACTCGCTAGTATAAATGCAGAGGTCCGGCAGTCCGTTGCACATTTACTCACTCTGAACTTCCGACCCTCCACTTTGATCCCCTGCGCTCTCTTATTGCCGCCACGACTGCACAGCATTTACCACGCACCGCATCAGAACCATGGATAGCTCAGGAGTGCTGCTCCGACTGCTGTGTATCTGTCTGATGTCCGTTATGTGCCGAGGACAGGCGGCACATGAAGTTTCCGCAGAGGACTTTGGCGCGCAGAACTCTGCCGCGGCCGCAGAGAAAGAACTTGTAAGTTCATATAGGGAATCACTTTTGTTGTTTCAGGCTACCCTGGCATGTTGGTCCTGATCTATATATTCATGCACTACAGGTTCTCAATTTAATATATCCATCTAAGTCAATATAATTCGAAATATAAATGCAATCTAAATGTTTGCTCATGATTGTATTATGGTCAACATAACCTTATTCAGCAGTTCGTCCTGATAAAGGTGTCCTTGAGAATTCGATTTATCCATCAGTTTTATCCATGGTTGAACACAGGGATGGAGCTAAAGATTTTGTCCAGTAAACCAACATTTATACTAGCCCGTCTGAAAAGTACCGGCCTCGGTCCAGCTGACTATCTTAATTAATGTCCATCCCTGGTTGAACCTCTGGAACATATCGCTAAATGTCACATGTGACACCTGAAGAGATAAAGTTCCACAAGAGGATCTTCTGGAAACAAAAATATAGCCTCTATAACACTGACATTGTCGTTAGGTAGTACATAAACTCATGGGGAAATTGCACTCATATAGGAGTATAGATTTGAAAACTCCCCTTGAGAAAAGCAATGAGAAATTCCATTGACCCTGTTTCCTTTACTCCGTGTCACAGGTGGATGCGATGGAGGCTCTTCTAGTGAAGATGCAGAGCCATCTGCCTTCTAATGAGAAGAGAGGGATGATCCCTCCTGTGAGTCCTAATATGGTCCTGTTTAAAAATAACTTTTACCAATGTTATTTTTGACCAAATGGAGGTTATGTCTGCATTTAAAATCCTCAGTACTTTAAAATCCTCAGTATCAAAGGGGTGTTATAAACTGGGTGGTTCGAGCCCTGAATGCTGATTGGCTGAAAGCTGTAGTATATCAGAGTATACCATTGGTCTGACAAAACATTTATTTGTACTGATCTAATTAAGTTGGTAGCCAGTTTATAATAGCAATAAGGCACTTTAGGGGTTTGTGATATATGGCCAATGTACCACAGCTAATGGCTGTGTCCAAGCACTCCGCGTTGCGTCTTGCATTAGAACAGCCCTTAGCCATGGTATATTGGCCATATACCACACCCCACAAAATGTGGATGCCTGTTATTAAAGGGGAAGTTTAGGATTTGACAACTTTATGTTAGATAGTTCCTCACCCTGAAAGCAGTCCATGGGTCAGGAGAAGGTTTAATCCATGGTTTGGTTTTCTTGAAATATTCCCTATTTCAGCTAACTTTAGCCACCACAAGCTAACAATCAATAATAGTGGCATGTGAGCTGTGTTTTTTGTAATGGCCAAATCACCTGAAATCAACTCAAATCAACTCTATATTTTATTTGATGTCACGGGCATTTGGCTTTTATTGTAAAATCCTGAACGTCCCCTTTAAGCCCCCCATGTTTCTCCCACTCTGTGTTATAGTCTGGCCACCATTTCAATGCAGTTCAATTGAAAGTTTATGTAAAACCAATTAACGAGTATAAGTTGTCAGTATAATTAAATGCAAGCGGAGAAATGCCAACAGCCTTTGATTTGAGTGCAATTATACAGCCTATTCTAGATAGCGTCCCGAAGTCTAATTAACTGAAAGAACCAGCGAACACCGCTTAATTCATACAGCAAACTCATTAGAACTTTCATTACCATCGCTGACTAACTCTTTCTCTCCTAATTAAATGTGTTTTTTTTTAGTTAAGGACTGTGTTTTGCGATAAAGCTACTTTGTGTTTCCTCTCTATATCTCTTTCTCTCTCTCCTTCTATCTATCTCTCCCCCTCCCTCACTCTCTCTCGGTCTCTCAGTGTGGTATGGGCGACCGGTGTGCCTTGAGGCATGGACCCCGCATTGGGAAGCTCTGTGACTGTGGCAGAGTCAGCAGCTGCAACTCCTTCCTCCTCAAATGTCTCTAAGCTCCCTCAAAGAGAAACACTTCACTAGAACCACCACATCCAACGCTGCAGCCAAGGAGAGGAATATCATCATCAACTTGTATCATCACCTGTATCCCAAATGATACCCTATTCCCACTACTTTAGACCATGTCCCCAAGGGCTTGGGTCAATATTATTGCAATATTTAGGGAATATGGGGAGTTTGCGACAAACCACTGTGTCCACAAACGCAAGGGATATGCAGCATCCACAAGCTGTAGGCCAACATTATGGCACTTGAGTTTTGTCTTGTTTTGTTCTTGTGCTTTGATAAAGTCCTTTCCATTGAAAGAGGAGCATGGAGGTGTTTTGTAACCCAGAAAGCATTTACAGCATGTGCACTCTGTCAAACAAATAAACATGTTGGTCATCTCACTTGTTTTGGATTTACTGTTCTTATTTCAATACCTCAATGCAAAAATCAAAAAGGTAATTTTGGGATCAAACTGTGACTTAAAGAAATCATTCACTTTAAGATATGATGCATTCCAGCTGTCGTTAAGAACACAATTACAAAATAGTTCAACACATAGATCTACGATAGTCTCTTAATGTCATAGCTGGAATTATCATGTAACACAGTCTATGTGAGTCTCGCAGTCTATCTACATTCCAGTGTCCTGTGTTGATCCAGGACATGTTCACCTCAGGGTCGTGTTCATAATGAAGAAAAGGGGAGGGGCTACCTGAACATTTTGCTATGATGTGCTCCAATGAATACGACCCATGGTGTTGTTCATTAGGTACAACATTGAAGAAAACAAAGTCAAACGGGGAGGTAGGACTATCTGAATTTGTCCAATAAGAAACGTTTTCATTGCAAAATGTTTTCCTACGTTATGGCCTAATAATCACAACCCTGCCTTTTAGGACATCTTTCAGCGCACAGGAGAAACCAACCATTATGTAAACTAATGAGGAGGTTAGATATGATTCTGTTTGCTAGTAAACGTCAATACAACTCAATGCCATCGTTCCAGAAGACAACTGTAACCCGACGGCTGCTCCTGGACATAGCTAATATTTACATGGGTATCACAAACAAAACACATTTGCATCACCTATTTGCTTGCCACTGTAACAAGAGGCAGTACAGCATGACTGGTAGCCTGAGCTATGTGTAAAGGAGGTGCCATTTTCACTGCCAATATTCTGTCAGTACTACAGCTTCCCACCTTCATTTAAACATGTGAAGGAGTATGTGACATGGAAGGTCATCTTCTTGGCCTCCGAACTGAGGGAAAGTTGGCAGAAGAGGAAGCACTGAGGCGGATGACGCGTTAAGTAACGTTAATGGAAATGAGTGGAAAACTGTCACGTTGAGGAATGGAGCAAAACCAGATAAAGTTGTTCATGAAGACAGGCTTTGGTCTATTAATGGTCTGTTCCTTGTTGGAGTTAGTTTCATGGGAAAATGTGTGTTTTTGGGAGATCCATTAGCAGTCAAGGAGATGGTGGAGGACCCACTGGAAAAGGTGGTGTCAATCAAAGTAACCAGGAGCGGTATGGTGTTGATTTATTGTGTCAGAAGAACAAAAGGAAAGTGCATTGTGTCTCTCTGAATTATCGGAGTATAATTCAAAGTTGATATTTTCTGAAGAGGCAACAGGTAAAATGTGTCATGTCTGGCGTTGCGGTGGAAATTGAGGCTGAAAATATACAATGTACCAGGAGTAATGGATGTATGATGATTGAACTGTATGGTGAAGGAAAGGAAAGAGCAAAGCCTATCGGTGATATTGCTATTTGATGGTAAATCTGTTCCCACAGAAGTAAAGCTGGGGTATATGAGAGCTTCTGTGAACAGACCATTGCAGTGTTGTTAATGTAAAAAGTTTGGCCACATGGCAAGTGTGTGCAGATGGAATAAATATGCTGTGGAAGAGTCGGTGGGATACACGGTGTTGCAATTGTGGTGGGAACCACGTTCCAGGAATGCCCTGTCAGGGTGAAGGAGGTCGAAGTAGCAAGAATCTGGGCTGTTCACCAGGTCTCTTATGCAGAGGCAGATAAATAACAGAAGGGAGAAATTGCAATGGATGCCCCGCAGCCTGCAGAGAGTATTGTTTATCATTTGAGGGATCCTGAAGTACTGATAGTGAAGAAAGTGGATTTTGTTGCGTTTATTACACAGGTGACCAATTGTACAAGTCAAACTAACAAGAAATCAAAGAAACTTTACATAATTGTGAATGCAGCAAAAATGTTTTTGGATCTGCTGAAAGATTTCTGGGAATGTTGTCTGAAGATGCAGTTCCCTTTCAGGCCCCAGGTTTGAATGATAGTGTCCCGTTCTCCCAGGCTGTTGGCCTGGGATAGGATCAGATAGGGCCAAAGTAGTGAAATAGTGGTTTTAATGGGTGTAGGGTTAGTTGGTAGGGAATTTATTTTCTCTATCAAAGTGTAATTAATTCATATGACAGAATAGTAGGCTGATATACAGCCAAAACAGTAGGTGGCGACATGCACCTATATCATTTGTTTGCAGACCGCCATAATACCAAAGAAAAATAAGTATGTGACATGGGGAAAGTCGGCCATCTTGTTTAGCAGCCTGACTCAGGTAGTGAAGTTCAGTGTCATCCTTCTCTTTTGAGTGAAAACACTACTGCGCTCAATAGCCTTAGGCCGGTATTCCATCCAAACCATGTTATAGAGCAGGGCATTGCACTTGACCTTTAAAGGTCATTTATGCTTGAGCCAACATGCGCATTGTTTTCCATGAATGCGATCTCCCCAAACGTCTGTAAAATTGCCTTTAAAAGTCACATTGTCAGTGTGTTGCTCTATAACGCACCTTGGATTGTATCCCAGCCTAATTCAGTTGTAACTGAATTTGGTGTCAATTAGTTTAATTTGTTGTTGTTGTTGTGAAAATGACAGTTTCATGTCTACACATATTTACAACAGTGGAAAGTATGGAAGCTTTCTTATGGATTAGGATAAATGACTGTCCTTTTTATTCCTGGTAGATACCCCTCATTCCACACAATACCCTGGTTATTGAGCCATGTGTACATGGTTCTGCACACTGTATAATGTTTGTTTATTCACACAAAACTGTTTCACTTAAGTACTACACACTGTGACCAGAAATGGACCCATATCCTCCCGCTGTGATATGAGCCAAACCCTCTTATAATGCACCATTACTGTAAATATTCAGGTCAAACATTCAAATGCACAACATCAGAAAGGACTTGGGTTCAAATAGTCTTGGTTTCCTTTTAAATGCTTTAGAGGCACATCATTGAGTTTTTCTGGCTTAATGGAACCAATGAAATCGTCCCAGAAATCCAAACCCTGTGTCCTCTGCCCATCTGGCACTCCAGCCAAGCTCAATCAAACCCTGTGTCCTCTGCCCATCTGGCACTCCAGCCAAGCTCAATCAAACCCTGTGTCCTCTGCCCATCTGGCACTCCAGCCAAGCTCAATCAAACCCTGTGTCCTCTGCCCATCTGGCACTCCAGCCAAGCTCAATCAAACCCTGTGTCCTCTGCCCATCTGGCACTCCAGCCAAGCTCAATCAAACCCTGTGTCCTCTGCCCATCTGGCACTCCAGCCAAGCTCAATCAAACCCTGTGTCCTCTGCCCATCTGGCACTCCAGCCAAGCTCAATCAAACCCTGTGTCCTCTGCCCATCTGGCACTCCAGCCAAGCTCAATCAAACCCTCAATGTATTTTAAAGAAAAAAAATACTACTTGAAACCAGGTATAAAACACAATGGGCCATAACCTAGCTGTCGGACTGCATTGAGTGCACATCCCAGCAATTCAGAGTGTCTCCATCCACAAGTCCATAAAAGGACAGTAATGTTAGAGAGCATGGCTCATTTAAAGATCCCCTGGTTTCTTGCTTTGGGGGGAAATTATAGCGAGTCAAGCACAACCCCATGGTACTGCCTTTCCAACCATGATGCATCATTTCAGTGTGCAAAAATGTCAATAACAAACCCATGTCAATAATGATACATCTTTATGGCTGAATGTCGCTCTGTTTGGGATATTTGTCGCTGTGAGCGATACATTATTAAGGGGTGTCATTGTAATGTATGCGTCTGGGTGGTGGCGCATCTGGTGAGTGTATGTGAAGAAATGTATTTGTTGTGATTGGAGGTGTCAAGAAAAATGTGAATCTGGTTAATGGGAAACTAGGCATCCTGATATCCAGATTGTGTATCTTAAAGTGAATGAGAATCTCTTTCTCTCTCTCTCTCTCTCTCTCTCTCTCTCTCTCTCTCTCTCTCTCTCTCTCTATTGCAAAAGGTATGGACAAAAATATATAAAATCAAATACAAATTGAACGTTTTATGTAAGACTAATCTATTTCATATATGATATTCATATAGGATAAAAGTAAGATCCATTCTGTTTCCTGTGAAGACATAGCATGCAAATGGGGTGGTGAAATCTCTGACTCAGTTTGTGCAATACCTCAAAACAGTTTGTGCAATACCTCGCTGAAATGTAAACGAATGTCTCCAGGCATTCTGGAGAACTGGAGAACCTTCTACAACGCCAGGCGCTCTAGGCTTCTTTATGAACATAAGATTTTAATGCACCTTTTGTAATAATCTAAATATATGATTTAATGCACTTTTTGCAATAGGTCTCTTTTTTCTTCTCTCCAGCAATTATCTCTTTGAAAGTATGTGAATATTCGTTGCCCACATGTTGGCCTCATCTCAACGTATCTTTGGTGAAACAGTTGGCCTTGACTTATCCTAAGATGGCCGACAGACAACTACTACCCTCGTTTCTCTAATTTGATCCTGTTTGTCTTCAGTTAGCCTCACTACACAGTGTCTATAGACGTGGCTCCAATCTGCCTGAACACAGCCTGGGTCTCTTTTTCTCTCAACCCCTCTTATTACATCAGTGTTCTAGTGAGGGTCTGGTGATGGGACACAACAGGACCTGTGTGTTCACTAATGTCTCTCACACCCGTCACGCCCCCTGGGCTCCTGTCAAAGCAATGGAGACAGGAAGGACCAGACTGAGACTATGTGTTAATCATGTTAAAGTAAGGAGAGGCTATCATACTGACGGTGGGGGCCTGTCAGACAAACACTAATGTAGTGATCAAGGGGGAACCGCCATAGTCAACATGCAAGCCGGTAGTTACAGGGCAAGTACACTGCCTCCTGTGCCATAAAAGTCCAGACTTCTTGGCAGAAGCTGTCACGTTCGCTGGAATAAATGTCGGACCAAGGCGCAGTGGATGTTGAGTTCCACATTATTTATTAGAAAGTGAAACTAAGCAAAGACAAATCAACAATAAACTAACATCGAACCGTCACTACAGCGATGCTTCGTGCACTAACTCAAAACACAATATCTCACAAACACAGGTGGGAACAAACACTACTTAAATATGATCCCCAATTAGAGACAACGATTACCAGCTGCCTCTAATTGGGAATGATACAAATCACCAACATAGAAACATGAAAACTAGAACACCCACATAAGAAAGAATAAACTAGACTAACCCCCCAGTCACGCCCTGACCTACTCCACCATAGAAAATAAAGACTTTCTATGGTCAGGACGTGACAGAAGCAGTATTGCGTCTACAGGAAGGTTCTACTATTGCCTGCTTAGAATCAGAATGGACAGTCATTTCACGTTTTATGGATATAGTACATTTCATTGATTTGTATCTTTGATTTTCATACAATCTGTACATATTTTAAGATTACTGAAACGTATGTCATCATACAGAAACCCAAATTACAGTTAATGAATTGTTAGTTATTTTAAGTAGCTAAGATATTGAGCAGGAGGAACAACTCAAAGAGCAGTATTTGTCAGTTTCTCCACCACTTTAGCAAGCAAAGTGTTTCTGCTCAGAACAGGTCTTGGGACAACGTGTCTGTCGGCACTCTGGGCAGCTGTAGACAGCCTTCAGATCATCCTGATCCCAGCAGCCCTGAATACAGCCCATACAGTAGCTGTGTCCACAGGCAGTAGTCAGTGCATCCAGATACACTGCTGATTGGTGCGACAGTAAACCTCCAGCAGTTTGCCATGATGAGAGCAGATCTACTCCTGAAGACTGTCTGGCTTTAAGTTGTGTCATAGTACACAGCACATGTTATTCTTATTATATTCCTGTTTTGAACCAGGGTTTGTGTACACTTTTTGTACAGTGTTTGTTTACAATTACATTGTTAAAAAACACTGGGGTAAAACAAGTTTATATTCTGGGTTCTGATGGGGTAAGACAGTTAAACTAAGCTCATGAGGTATCTATCAGTAATATTCTTCAAGAATCAATACCGTGCTAATGTATTCATACCCTTTGGATTTCTTCACATTTTATTGTACTACAAAGTGGGATTTAAATTGATTTCATTGTCATTTTTGGTCAACAATCTACACAAAAGACTCTGTAATGTGAAAGTGGAAGACATTTTTATTTTATTTGAAAGATGGTTAGAAATGAACTAAAATATAGTTGTTGCATGAGTATTCAGCTCCCTGAGTCAATACATGTTAGAAACACCTTTGGCAGCAATTATAGATTTGAGTCTTCTTGGGTATGTTTCATAATGCTTCATGCTCTGTCAAGATGTTGGGGGTCATGGCTACACAGCAATTTTCAAGTCATGCCATAGATTTTCAAGCAGATTTAAGAAAAAACTGTAACTTGGCCACTCAGAAACATTCACTGTCTTCTTGGTAGGCAACTCCAGTGTATATCCTGTTGAAAGGTGAATTCCTCTCCCACTAACTGGTGTAAAGCAGACTGAAGAAGGTTTTCGGGCAGCTCTGGCGGCTCCGGGCAGGAGGGAGGCACTGGCAGCTCCGGACAGGAGGGCAGCTCTGGCAGATCCGGACAGGAGGGCAGCTCTGGCAGATCCGGACTGGAGGGAGACTTGGTTCTGGGATCGGGCACAGGACTCACCAGGCTGGGGAGACCTACAGGCGGCCTCTTCCTTGGCCGAGGCACCAGATGCACTGGGCCATGGAGGTGCACTGGAGGTCTCGAGCAACAAGCCTTCACAACCCGTCCTGGCTGGATACCCCCTGTAGCCTGGCAAGTGCGGAGACTTGGAACAGGCCGCTCTGGGCTGTGCTGGTGAACCGGGGACACCGTGCGTAGGGCTGGTGCCATATAACCCGGGCCGAGGAGAAGCACTGGAGACCAGATGCCCTGAGTCGTCTTCATCCCTCCTGGCTCGATGCCCACTCTATCCTGGCCGATTCGAGGAGCTGCGATGTAACGTACCGGGCTGTGAACCGCATAACACGGTGCCTGACCAGTACGACGCTCCACCCGGTAAGCACGGGGAGTTGGCTCAGGTCTCCTACCTGACTCCGCCAATTGCGATACTCTCCCGGCTGTGCCCATGGTCCCTTGCCGTCCAAGATTTCCTCCCATGTCCAGGAGTCCATTCTTCCACGCTGCTTGGTCCTTTGGTGGTGGGTAGTTCTGTAACGGCTCTCCTCTTCGTCTGATGATGAGGAATAGGAATCATCGGACCAACACGCAGCGTGGTAGGTGTTCATTGTGAATTTAATTAAATAAACTGAACACTGAATGACAAAAGAAAGTGAATGACACGAAACAGTCCTGTAAGGTGAAAAAACACAAAACAGGAAACAACTACCCACAAACACAGGTGGGGACAGGCTACCTAAGTATGGTTCTCGATTGACAGCTGCCTCTGATTGGGAACCATACCGGGCCAAACACATAGAAATACAACACACAGAACAAAACATGGAATGAAAAACATAGAATGAAAAACATAGAATGCCCACCCCAACTCACGCCCAGACCAAACCAAAATAGAGACATAAAAAAGGAACTTAAGGTCAGGATGTGACACTATTACTAAGGTATTCCATCTGTTTTAAGGTCCATTCTCTTTCACCTCTCTAGGGTATCTGAATAGTTATACCGCCATCCCATTTCCCCAGTGAACTATGCAGAAAGAACTGTGTCTCTGACTTCCCCCTACCCCTGCTTTGAGTCTATTGCTTTGAGTCTATTTGTACCAGTATAACTCTTCCCATGCTGTGCTGTAGTAGCACAGAGCAGGTCAGTAGTGTGTGCATTCCGTCTATTGGAGATCAGGACGTACAGAATCCTCTGTTGAGTCATGAAAGACACTGACCGGGAGGATTGGGACCTCTGCTCTGCACTAAGGCAAAACTCAAAGCCAGCCAGTCTTCAGGAGTAGATCTGCTCTCATCATGACAAACTGCTGGAGGTTAACTGTCGTACCGATTAGCAGTGTATCTGTTGTCTGTGTACGATGGATCAACATAAAGGCCATGATGAAACAGTCTCAGCCAGAGCAGAAAAGACAGAGTAACCGGGGCAGGATAACTCAAATGCCCCCCTGTAGGCACTGACTGCACATTGCAGTCTGCACACACATAGAAGCAGGAAGTTACATAATAGCCATGTGGCAGCCAGTCCTTTCCTCAGCACAAACAAGGAAAACTAAAGTTATCTCTCCTATTTGGCAGCACAGTTTGTTAGTGTGCCGTATCAAAATGGCAGAGGCATTTTTTAAAGATCTACTGAAGGATCCGGTGACTACTGCCTGTGGACACAGCTACTGTATGGGCTGTATTCAGGGCTGCTGGGATCAGGATGATCTGAAGGCTGTCTACAGCTGCCCAGAGTGCCGACAGACACGTTGTCCCAAGACCTGTTCTGAGCAGAAACACTTTGCTTCAAGCTACTTTTCCTGCACATTGTTATGTTGAACCTGGAGACGTGGAGTGTGATTCTTGCACTGGCTGTTGTTGACAAGAATAGACCTATTCAGTTCATACCCAAATCCTGTCTGGTGTGTCTGGCCTCTTACTGTGAGACTCACTTCCAGCCTCACTATCAATCTCCTGCCTTTACGAAGCACAACCTGGTCGAAGCCTCCACACATCTACAGGAGAAGATCTGTTCTCATCATGACAAACTGCTAGAAGTTTACTGTCGCACCGATCAGCAGTGTATCTGTTATTTGTGTATGATAGATAAACATAAAGGCCATGATACAGTCTCAGCTACAAGAGAAAGGACAGAGAAACAGAAGATAAAGAAGGAGATGCAGAAGCTGAGACAGGCTGTGGACTCTCTGAAGGTGAGTGTTGGGACCATCTACATAGAGAGCAATAGAAGTGACATCTTTTTGTAGGCACTAACTCCGCCTGGTTCGTTGGACAAAGCCTATGGAAAAATTAATGTAGGGGTTTGTATACGTTCTAAAAAATAATATCTGTGGTAAATAGACTTAGGTTAAGATCAGTTCCATGAGATAATCTTCATCAGCTAACTTCACTTTTTGGGAATTTAAGCCTTTATGTAGTCATAAAAAGCACAAAGCACATAAAGGCTTCATAAAAGTTCATGTTAACTGACTAGTATTGTCTCATAGAACAAAACTATCACATTTCAGGTATGACCTAGATGCAGACAGGGTCGAAGAAAAAAGTTAATACAGGGGCAGGCATACGACAAGTCAAAGGCAGGCAGAGGTCAGTCATCCAGAGAAGGTGCAAAGGGTCCAGAACAGCAGGCAGTCTCAGGGTCAGGGCAGACAGGGGTCAATAATCCAGTGAGGTGGGGCAAGGTGCAGAACGGCAGGCTCAGGGCAGGCAGAAGGGTCAAAACCGGGAAGGACTAGGAACCAGGAGCAAGAAACAGACAGGAGTAGGGGAACAAACGCTGGTAGGTTTCACAAACAAAACAAATTGGCAACAGACAAACAGAGAACACAGGTATAAATACCCAGGGGATAATGGGGAAGATGGGCGACACCTGGAGGGGGTGGAGACGTGCACAAAGACAGGTGAAACAGATCAGGGTGTGACAAAAACCTGTAACATCTCCTAAGTCTGTGCTAACCTCAAACCTTATTTTCGGCGTTTATTCTTTCCGCAGTAATTTTCCCCATAGGAAAGACTGAACAAACCAGAGGTAACTCATTTCCGGGTTTTAGAACAAGCTGGGGAGCTCTATTAGACTTAAGGAGGAAGAGTTTCGGTATATTGGCCAATATATCACGCCTAAGGGCTGTTTTTAGGCATAAGCTTGGATACAGGCCTTAGTGGTGGTATATTGGCCATATACCACAAACCCCTGAGGTGCCTTATTGCTATTATAAATAGGTTACCATCATAAATAAAACAATAAACAAGTAGTTTTGTGTCATACCCGTGGTATATTGTCTGAATGAAATACACGGCAGGAATGCTGTTTCAGCCAATCAGCATCCAGGAACCAAACTACCTGGTTAATAGATATGTATTTTATTCGGGACAGAAACAAGGAAAATATAACATTAACACATTGAATCATTAACCGTCAGATGCATTGTACCATCAAGCTTTAGCAATGCGCTGATTTGCAGCATCAGTCCCACTCTCTAGATTTGCTTTAAAAAAGTTATAAAGAACAGTTATAACTAATCAACAAAAGAATGGTTCCCAAGCGGTTACATCCTTGCTGTTCTATAAAACCAGTTTTTCATTTTCTGTGGGAATTCATGCATACTAGGCACACATTTATAGTATAAATATACAGTATATGTCTATATACACTGAGTGTACATTAGGAACACCTGGTCTTTCCATGACATAGACTGACTAGGTGAATCCAGGTGGAAGATATGATCCCTTATTGATGTCACTTGGTAAATCCACTTCAATCAGTGTAGATGAAGGGGAGGAGACAGGTTAAAGAAGGATTTTTAAGCCTGTAGAAAATGTAGACATTGATTGTGTATGTGTGCCATTCAGAGGGTGAATGATCAAGACAAAATATTTAAGTGCCTTTGAATGGGGTATGGTAGTAGGTGCCAGTTGCACCAGTTTGAGTTGATGGGTTTTTCACACTCAACAGTTTCCCGTGTGTATCAAGAATGGTCCACCACCCAAAGGACATCCAACCAACTTGACACAACTGTGGGAAGCATTGGAGTCAACATGGGCCAGCATCCCTGTGGAACGCTTTCGACACCTTGTAGACTCCATGCCCAAACAAATTGAGGCTGTTCTGAGGGCAAAAGGTGGTGCAACTCAATATTAGGAAGGTGTTCCTAACGTTTTGTACACTCAGTGTATTAAGTCTATAATATTTACATGTCCGGGGTGAGTGAGTGGGCTGGTTGAAATGGATCCATCTTCTCTTTCTGTGTATCTTAACGATCTGCACAGGCAGCAGTGGACGACAGTGAGAAGATCTTTACTGAGCTGATTCTCTCCATTGAGAGAAGGCACTCTGAAGTGAAGGAGCTGATCAGAGCCCAGGAGAAGGATGAAGTGAGTCAGGCTGAAGGACTCCTGGAGCAACTGGAGCAGGAAGTGACTGAGCTCAGGAGGAGACATGCTGAGATGGAGCAGTTCTCACACACTGAGGACAACATCCAGTTTCTTCAGAGGTTCAAAGACCGTAGTACCCCCCCCCCGTGTCTGAAGAGTTACCTGCCACCATCCTTAACCAAGGTTGTGATTTTAAGACAGTGAAGGAATCTGTCTCAGAACTCAAGAGGCAGCTGGAGAGCTACTGTGAATAGGAAGTGGTGAAGATATCGGCAGAAGTCAATGCTGTCCACATACTGCAGTCCCACCCCAGAGAAGAGTGAGCTTCAAGCAGGTCTAAACCACAGCGTTTCACAAGACCACCATCGTCCAACAACTTAACTTCTGATAAGCTGGTGGTATGTGAACCTTTTGACATGAACAGTTTTCTGCATCTCTTACGGAGCATGAAAGAAATGAAATGTATCCGGAAAGGGTTAAATGACCAGTTGGAGAATTATGTCACTTACAGTAAGGCTTCTATCTTCACCCTTCACTTTTCCCCGTGTTTTGGAAATTCATATGAAATGTTTGTTCTGCCCATTCTGTTTCTAAGCAGGCAATACTATAGCTTCCCTTTAGACAATACTTCTCCCGAGAGGTCTTGACATTTATGCCACATATATTGATAAAAAGGTTCAGAGTATCTCTGATTCATTGGTAACAAGGCATTTAATAAGAAAAGACCCTGCAGAAGGTAAGCTGAGGCTGAAACGTTGGTGGTTTACCCAATAAATTACTGGGAGTTTATACAAAGAGTGTACGACTCTCTTTATTTTTAACT
This sequence comes from Oncorhynchus keta, assembly GCF_023373465.1. Lineage (NCBI taxonomy): Eukaryota > Metazoa > Chordata > Actinopteri > Salmoniformes > Salmonidae > Oncorhynchus > Oncorhynchus keta. The sequence goes on along the minus strand of NW_026290920.1, from coordinate 1,367,956 downwards.
AATTTAACAAGAACTGCTTTGCTTGGATTGCACAGCCCTCGGATATTGAGGTGCGTGACTTGGATAATAGGGTTATTCAATTTTCAAAGCCATTTCTACAGCACAGATACATGTGGCAAAATTAATTACATTGTGTTATTAATTTCCATAGGGTGTGATAAGCCAGTCTTTCGTAAACATTGTAATGGAATTAAAGAAGACTATGAGTACGTCCCAAATAGGGGATAGGGAATAGGATGCCATTTGCGACAAAGCCGGTAATTCAATGCCATGTAGAGTCTAATTAGGTTCATGAGTTTTAATGTAATCTCGGAAAGCCAGAACCATACTCTTGTGTAACTGCGTCACAAACAACTGTCAACAAAGAGAAGTTTTAATACAGCAGAATTTCTTCAGGAAAAGATAGACCCTTAGCTCTTCTTGTCTAATGTTTTAAAGTTGACATAATAGTCATTTAACCAAATTATATGGAATTATACCAAATAAATACTTAAGGAAAGCATATTTTGTCCTCTGCTGGTGGAGAAGGTAAATGTACACTCAGTTGCTAAGAATGTCCTAATATTGGATTTAAGGTATACATTTTTTACTATTCATTTGGGATGGCAAGGCCTCCTGGTGTACATCTACCTACGCAATAAATGACGTGCAAATGGCCTTCACTCTTTAGATAAGGTTTGAGGTCTGAAAAACTTTGACAAATGTAAATGATCCCTTTAAAAGGTTTTAACTATGCCTTTTAATCACAAGTCACGATGAACATTTTCTAGAAAGTATTATCTTACACGTCGATCTGAGATTAAACAAACATTATGTATTAATATACCTGTTAGAGTTGGTTTCCCATCATGCACTGCCTTTCCATGTTCCAATGTACTCTCAGAGCAAACGTTAAACCATTCAAATGACACCTGCTGGGCTCTAATGAAAGTAACTTAGGCAAATGATCCATCAGGTCTGTATAGCCTCTGTGTCTAAGTCATTTAATACCCTTCTGTACTATCATAGTGAGCAGATTGAGCTTTGAAATAACAAAGAATGCATCAATTTGAAAAATCCAATTGGATTTGAAAGTGCATGGACTGTAGGCATGTTTAATACATTTCCCTTTCTTGTTTCTTCGATAGCATAGATAGGAAGAATTTTCATGTGATTGTGCCTGTGGGACAAACCTCTGTTCACAGTGTGACATAAATGCAATATAGAGCACCTTAGATTACAAATGTGTATGTGAGGTATGATGCCACAACAGGGTGGCTCAGCAAGGTCATCTTTCATATTTTATGGTTTGTGTCTTTTAGTGTGTTTCACAGATGTAATAATTTGTCAGTGTTACGTTCCCCAGTTTATGTGTTGCAGTTTGTGTATTTGCATGTGTTTATTTCAGGAAATGGCTTCCTGAAATCCCTCAAGCAGCTGATTGGTCGACTCCATGGCTAATTGGAGAGCTGACCCCGCCCCCTCGTCAAGACGCAGCTGTCTCCATTTACACATTAATTCTGAAGCTATATAAAAGCCAGTGTTCTGTTCAGGAGTTTTTTTTCTGGGAGGTCATTGCAGAGGTTTTGCTAGAGGTTGATTTTGCTGGGAGGTCATTGCTGAGAGTTGGTATGTTTTGTGAGTTTGTTGCTCAGATAGAGCTTATTTGATGTTTCTTAGTTTGTTTGTGAAATTGTTTAATATTCTGTTTCATTTGTTCCCAGGGGGAAGGGGAAGGCACCCAGGGAGTGCTTAGGCAAGAGGCCCGCGGGCATACATATACCCGTAGCATATTCGCTGTCTAGGCACACTAGGTAAGACCTGGGCAGACCACCCCCTGTATTTTGGTTAGGGCACCAGGTGGTGCTAAATTAGGTAAGTAGTGGGTAGGCAGGTAAGATAGGAGAGGGGGGGCTTTGAGATTTACTTTCTTTGCTTTGGTTCCGTCCAGCCCCTTTTCCCCATATTACCATGTAAAGGAATAAAGTCCTTGTAAACGGTACCACATTCTGCCTGTTGTCATTCTTACTTGCACCTACAGTCCATACCTTTTTCTCTTCACGGAGAGTTTAGTTGTAGCAGGGTGTTGTGTTCCCTCTTCATAGAGGCGTGCGTAACAGTCAGCCATCCCAGTCCACCTGAGGGGAACAACAGTCAAGAGGAAAAATAGGCTTCATATCTTAAACTGATGAGGTAATAGACTAAGACTACAGCACATAGCTTTAAGATTGGTAGGCAATGAAGGAATGATGATCTTAATGCTAAACATTATCTTTATGTTTTTGGGAAACTCACCCCTGACCATTACCAGCCAACATTCTTTTGATTGTTTCCTGGTCTGGATCATTATTGTTTTTTAATAAAAGCTAGTTGGTTTTTACAGTCACTCCATTCAGAGTGATATTTTACCACTCTATGGCCCAGGTATTCAACCAGGGGTCTGCGGAAATATGAATAAAAAAACTAAACATATTTAAATGTTTTTATGAATATCTCTAGTAACAACAGAATAAACACATTTTGACTTGCATACCTACAGTAGAAAATAAGAGAATCTTCTTTCTCAACTTTATTTCTTAACTCCTAATATTGACCAAATTACAGTCATTGGAGTTAATACACTCACTGCAGTATCTAACATATGATTTGAAAAAGCACTCGTGAAAGGGCTGCTGGTAAGCTTTGTTGACTTGAACATTTTTGCCAACACATTTGTTTAACCAGCTATAACTGCTCTTAGTTGAAATGTGTTTGGAGTTACCTTTCTAGCTAATAGACTGTTAGAGTTTACACTTCCTCTTCCCATTATAACACAGAAGTCAGAGACAGATGTTACAACGGATGTATAAATCTGAAGCTTCCATTTAGAACGTCCCTCACCACCAAATATGGTGATGAGAGGAAGTCCCCTGGCGTGAAGTGGGAGATGGATCTAGATTCAACTTGGCCAAATATTCTGTAAGTGTTTTCTGCTCCCAAAACTAGAATCTGTTGTGAACAGAGTGCACTATGTTTTGTAGACTTGACCCTTTCTAAAAGTTAGGGAAAAAATGTTTTTGGAGTAATGTGGCGAGTGGAGTTACTGCACATGCACACTTCAGAGAGTAGACTTTCCCTAATGGCAATATGCAAATACCTGCTAGAACGCACCAATAGGATCGCACTAGCTCGTGCTTGGCTCTGCCCGCCTCCTTGCTTGTTCACCGGTGGTGTATCTTGTGTTATTTACCAGTATCTTTGATTATAACGTGGGGAGATCAAAATAATGGGAAACTATCTACCAAATGTATTCATTCTAAATTGTTAACTACTTCTCCTTGTCATTATCATTCACCTGATGATAATACAAGACGTGAAATTGTCCCTGGGTTGCCAGTTTTCCTGGGAGGGGTCCCTGGGCAACAAAAGGTTGAAGAACCTTTTGCTATCAGGGCCATTTTGATGTGCTGTGCTTCTAATCTCTCATGAAAATCATTACTTTTACATAAATGTAACTCAAATCTAAATGGTAAATAAAAACACATGACTGACTGATGTATGCTCATGTTTGTTTGCCTCGGTTGCGGTCAATTCCTTTTCAATTCAGTCAATTCAGGAAGTAAACTATAATTTAAATTCCAATTTTCCTTAAGCCTCTCTGGGAGTACGTTTAGAATTGGAATTTCAGTTTACTTCCGGAATTGACTGAATTGAAATGGAATTGACCACAATTCTGATGTATCCATATCAGTATGGGTGAACAGCAGTGACTACATCCCTCTTCTTTCTGGCTGAGGGGGCTACTGAGGAAGCGCTTGGGTGAGCTGAGGTCTCCTCCTTCACTCTGGCTGGCTGCTCTGCTGCCACCTGTTGCCAGACGCCTCATCTGATGTACCGGTGGTGGGCTTCTTCCTCTGTCACTGCTGCTTCTGTGGTCTGGGATAACCAGACAACCAGTTTAGCCCTCTTGGGCTGGATCACTTTTCTGATTGGCAAGACTATCCATCAGCCACTTCCAGGCCTCCACATGCTGCACAGCACTCTGTGACAGCTGCTTCTGCTGGGGGAACAACTGTCTGTTATACGGTATGTGAACGCTTCAGTCTAATGAATGTATCCTTTCTGTGACCCCACTGACACTTTTTAAATGTAACCTTTATTTATCTAGGCAATTCAGTTAAGAACAAATTCTTATTTACAATGACAGCCTACCCCGGGCCAAACCCGGACGACGCTGGGCCAATAGTGCACCGCCCTATAGGACTCACAATCTCAGCCGGATGTGATGCAGCCCAGATTCAAACCAGAGACTGCAGTGGCACCTCTTGCACTGAGATGCAGTGCCTTAGACCGCTGCACCACTCAGGAGCCCTGCATTGTATTGTGTGTATTGTATTTAACTACTCAAGTTCTTCACTTTATGTCAACTTTTTTGACATAACTTTGTTTCTTTCTAACCTGACATACTGTAAGTAAAGTAAATAGTTACAATCATATTCAATAGTCCTATATACTGTTCTTATTGATATATATAGAATAACATATCCTTTTTCTTCTCTGAGCTCATTGCACACATTACACAGTTTCTCTATGGATAAATCAAATCAAGCCTGAACTGTGTGATGTAGTAGGGAGTTGTAGTTTCCAACAGGCCAATATTCAACATAGTTTAGCGCATAACTCGTGGTAATTAACTTCAATTACCATAATCCATTGTGCATCTACTTGTCTGTGTTTCTTTTATGCTTGCTACGGAAGAGACAATAACGCAGCTTTTGCTTGGTGTCTCTACCTGATGTCTCTACCTTGCTTGGTGTCTCTACCTGAAAATACATTATCAAAGTGATTGATAGTTGGTATTCCGCAGTCATAAAAGTATACCTTATTTACTTTGAAGAAATACAACATTTTGTCAGACTGCATAGACAGCAGCTACATAAAGACTTGGAATGAAATAATAAAGTCATCAAATAAAACAAATATAATATACACAGCAACTGAAATATTTTATTAATGTGAATAAATGATGGTTAATAAGTGATTAGCAGTCATTTGCAGTCACTACCATGTTTTTTTTGTGTCAACCAGAAAACCATGATTATTTTTGTATAATCTATTCTAACCGAAACCGAACCCACCTCAAAAAGCACTAATTGCTTACCACTACTAATATCTTAAAAAGTAGGATATTTATAAACAAGGCTTTACAAACCAAGTCATTTCTCTCAAATATTAAGAACATTACATTTTGGTTGATCCATCTTCAAAAGTGATTGGTTTCAATTCTACTGCTGCTGCTATTCATTGTATAGTCTGACTGAGTTGCTGTATTCTGTTTTTTGACCAATAGATGGCGCTCTTTTGTTATTAAATATATCTTAGACCAAGAGAGAAATCACCAGATGTTAGTGAACTTAGAAAGGACTGATATCATCCTGAGACCCAGCTATGAATTTATGAATTTCCTCTAGCGGACATTCGTTGTTGTTCCGCATCTCTAAGGCAATACATGCCACTGTGTTAAGTACTGCTGTACCTTTGAGAGGACATTCTGGGCTTTTCAGTGATATCACGTGTGATCTGGATCATTTTCTCCTCCTGGTTTTTTAAAATGGCTGCCAACACAATTAGCATATTTTATGGTATGAAGAAAGGTGTGTGTTATTGTGTAATTATATTTTTTTGTGAGTTTGTTATTCAAATTTCTTTTAGTAAGCAATTATCCCAGGAATAGTTTGGTGATATTTTTTCCACATTAAATGAGAACTAAATAAAAGCTTGTTTATAAATGTCTTCTGTAGTGGACAGCAGAGCTAGCAATTATGTTTCTGCCTATTGTACCCACAGTTTTCAGATTTACTATCAAACAATGACTTATTTCTACTACGGTGCTCATACAATACAAAATAAATAAATATATGTATTCAAAAAAACATCAGCCCCAAACATAAAAAAACATTAAAACAAACGTGTATTTTTCTGAGTCTCATCAGGTTAGAAAGATGTCGGCAGGGCGGCAGGGTAGCCTAGTGGTTAGATTAGTAACCGGAAGGTTGTGAGTTCAAACCCCCGAGCTGACAAGGTACGAATCTGTCGTTCTGCCCCTGAACAGGCAGTTAACCCACTGTTCCCAGGCCGTCATTGAAAATAAGAATGTGTTCTTAACTGACTTGCCTGGTTAAATAAAGGTAAAGGTAAAAAAAAGGTAAAAAAAAAAAAAAAAAAAGTCAAATGTTGAGGAAAACTACTTTTGACAAGAAAGGACAAAAAGTGACCTAAGAGAGCTACTTATTTGGACAAAACAGTTTTGTCATGCTTTAGGTACATTTAAGTTTTTCCCTGCTTTTGAAAGGAGCTGGCTAGTAGATACCCATAGACTTTCAGCAATTGTGCTAAGCTAACGATATGCTACCTTCAGCTTCCTTCAAGCTGCAGGCAGAGACATAGAAATCCTATCCATTCGTTTGTCTGAGTCGGTAATTAAAATACAAAATCCCAAAATACTGAAGTTACCTTGTAAGAACATACAAGAATATAACGGGATTCAGAATCTATATAACTGACACTGGAGAAATTAGTTGTAGGATTATGCTGTGACTGTGCATGCATGTTTAAAGTTCCCTTACTGTATTTTAAATGAGTTTTAGGATTATGCTGTGACTGTGCATGCATGTTTAAAGTTCCCTTACTGTATTTTAAATTAGTTGTAGGATTATGCTGTGACTGTGCATGCATGTTTAAAGTTCCCTTACTGTATTTTAAATGAGTTTTAGGATTATGCTGTGACTGTGCATGCATGTTTAAAGTTCCCTTACTGTATTTTAAATTAGTTGTAGAATTATGCTGTGACTGTGCATGCATGTTTAAAGTTCCCTTACTGTATTTTAAATTAGTTGTAGGATTATGCTGTGACTGTGCATGCATGTTTAAAGTTCCCTTACTGTATTTTAAATTAGTTGTAGGATTATGCTGTGACTGTGCATGCATGTTTAAAGTTCCCTTACTGTATTTTAAATTAGTTGTAGGATTATGCTGTGACTGTGCATGCATGTTTAAAGTTCCCTTACTGTATTTTAAATTAGTTGTAGGATTATGCTGTGACTGTGCATGCATGTTTAAAGTTCCCTTACTGTATTTTAAATTAGTTGACTGTGCATGCATGTTTAGTTCCCTTATTAAATGTTGTAGGATTATGCTGTGACTGTGCATGCATGTTTAAAGTTCCCTTACTGTATTTTAAATTAGTTGAAGGATTATGCTGTGACTGTGCATGCATGTTTAAAGTTCCCTTATTTTAAATTAGTTGTAGGATTATGCTGTGACTGTGCATGCATGTTCCCTTACTGTATTTTAAATTAGTTGTAGTTGTGAAAAGTTATGTATTTTAAATTGTGACTGTGCATGCATGTTTAAAGTTCCCTTACTGTATTTTAAATTAGTTGTAGGATTATGCTGTGACTGTGCATGCATGTTTAAAGTTCCCTTACTGTATTTTAAATTAGTTGTAGGATTATGCTGTGACTGTGCATGCATGTTTAAAGTTCCCTTACTGTATTTTAAATTAGTTGTAGGATTATGCTGTGACTGTGCATGCATGTTTAAAGTTCCCTTACTGTATTTTAAATGAGTTTTAGGATTATGCTGTGACTGTGCATGCATGTTTAAAGTTCCCTTGTTTACTGTATTTTAGTTGAATTAATGGCATGTTTAAAGTTCCCTCTTATGTATTTTAAATTAGTTGTAACTATATTATGCTGACTGTGCATGCATGTTTAAAGTTCCCTTACTGTATTTTAAATTAGTTGAAGGATTATGCTGTGACTGTGCATGCATGTTTAAAGTTCCCTTACTGTATTTTAAATTAGTTGTATTATGCTGTGACTGTGCATGCATGTTTAAAGTTCCCTTACTGTATTTTAAATTAGTTGTAGGATTATGCTGTGACTGTGCATGCATGTTTAAAGTTCCCTTACTGTATTTTAAATTAGTTGTAGGATTATGCTGTGACTGTGCATGCATGTTTAAAGTTCCCTTACTGTATTTTAAATTAGTTTTAGGATTATGCTGTGACTGTGCATGCATGTTTAAAGTTCCCTTACTGTATTTTAAATTAGTTGTAGGATTATGCTGTGACTGTGCATGCATGTTTAAAGTTCCCTTACTGTATTTTAAAATTGTTTCTGTATATACCAATTATAATAGGCTCGGCAGAAGTATTGGTCTACCTTTTATCATGTTTTAATTTATGTTCAATTTTAAATTAATGGCGATTGGCAAAGACCAATTTGTTGCTTTTTTCACTCGCCAAAAGCAAATTAAGACATTTTGGTTTTAATCATGTGATTCACTTTAATCAATGGCCACTTTGTTCTTGTCTTTCCCTCTCTGGGCGCCGTCCGTCCAACTATATTTCCCACCAGACAGAAAGTGTCTGCAGTCTGAAACGTGGACTGTGGGCCAAATGGCATCCTATTCCCTAGTGCACTAGTTTTGGCCGAGATAAAAGTAGTGCACCATGTACATAATAGGGTGTCATTTGGAACACGCAGCCATGGTCTTCCATCAAAGCCAAGTAGAGGAGATTAAACCAGGTCACTAACTAATGTGACTGTAAGACATTGTGAAAGTAAGACATTACCTCAATACCTGGGTCTACGTGAATAATGCAAGTCATTATAGGAACTCTAATAAACACCTCTCTCTCTCGATATAAATGATTTACTGTCTCTAATTACTTTGGAGGCTTGTTGGACAAGGACTTTATATTGAGGGCTTAGGTTTTTCCCAGTGAGTCAGTGGAGAATGATCGATAAAGTGAGTGAACGGAGTAGATATGAGGTGGCTGCGGGCGATTGATTGTTGCGGTTTTACCCCTGTGGTCAGTCCAATGGTATTTCAAAAACTCTAAATGGCTCCATGTCTAATTTCCTTCAACTGCATTGCTAAGAAGGGACTGGACTGGAATAATCAGGAAAGAACAGGAGATCTTTCTCCTGAGAAGAGGAGAGATGATCCATTTTCTATTTAGAAGGTCTACATTTATAGGATCTCAATTGCATACTTCTTGAGTCCTGTTTCCTCTTCAAAACCCTCTGACCTTCTCCTCCAATGGGTTTTGAGAAGGAGCCGAGGAGAGAGAGAGGACACGAGGAGCATGCAATTGAGAATTTCAGAGTGTGTAGCGAGCAAGTATTCCAGGTTGGCAGAAAGTCACATGACCTGTCTGTTCTCAGATCAGATTGATATCATGACCTTTGCTCTCTCTATTAGTATCCAATGGGTGCTTATATTTGTCCTATTTCACACATGTGCAAGGGTGTATTAATATGCATGAGTAAATTGGAAATGTGTTTTTTTGCAGATCCCAACTCTCCCTTGCCAGAGTCAATGAACTAATGGCAATCTGACTTAAAAGGGGTAAATATGGCACAAGCATCTTAGTCAGAAATAACCCATTCAAATGGCCAGTCAGAGCCTTTTGTGGTGTGGGGGCTGTGCTTTGGCAAAGTGGGTGGGGTTATATCCTGCCTGTTTGGCCCTGTGTGTGGGGGTATCATCGGATGGGGCCACAGTGTCTCCTGACCCCTCCTGTCTCAGCCTCCAGTATTTATGCTGCAGTAGTTTATGTGTCGGGGGGCTAGGGTCAGTCTGTTATATCTGGAGTATTTCTCCTGTATTATCCGGTGTCCTGTGTGAATTTATGAATGCTCTCTCTAATTCTCTCTCTCTTTCTCTCTTTCTTTCTTTTCTTTCTTTCTTTCTTTCTTTCTTTCTTTCTTTCTTTCTCTTTCTTTCTTTCCTTTCTTTCTTTCAAACTTTAAACAACACTTTTTTGGATATCTTTAAGAAATGGCTTTCTTCTCTCTTACATAAAGGCTCTTTGTCAATATACGACTGGAGGACCTGATGGACCATGCCTCAGGACTACCTGGCATGATGACTCCTTTGCTGTCCCCAGTCCACCTGGCCGTACTGCTGCTCCAGTTTCAACTGTTCTGCCTGCGGCTATATGGAACCCCCACCTGTTCACCGGACGTGCTACCTGTCCCAGACCTGCTGTTTTCAACCCTGACCTGTTCACCGGACGTGCTTTTTGTCCCAGACCTGCTGTTTTCAACTCTCTAGAGACAGCAGGAGCCTGGTGAAATACTTTCTTCCACATGTTCTTCTTGTGGCAATATCTTTAAGCCAACTGACATGTACTCACTGAGGTGCTGACCTGTTGCACCCTCATTACAACTACTGTGATTATTATTACAGTAGCCTTTAGGTCAACATTGGATCATTCAGAGATCCCACTGAACTTCTGGAGAGAGTTTGCTGCACTGATTTCAGGGGCTGAATAATTTTGCAGATATAAAACTGTTTTTTTTGTAAAAAAGTTTGAAATATCCAATAAATGTCGTTCCACTTCATGATTGTGTCCCACTTGTTGTTGATTCTTCACAAAAAATACAGTTTTATATCTTTATGTTTGAAGCCTGAAATGTGGCAAAAGGTCGCAAAGTTCAAGGGGGCCGAATACTTTCGCAAGGCACTGTATTTGACCATGCTGGTCATTTATGAATATTTGAACATCTTGGCCATGTTCTGTTATAATCTCCACCCGGCACAGCCAGAAGAGTACTGGCCACCCCTCATAGCCCCTCGTAGCCTGGTTCCTCTCTAGGTTTCTTCCTAGGTTTTGACCTTTCTAGGGAGTTTTTCCTAGCCACCATGCTTCTACATCTGCATTGCTTGCTGTTTGGGGTTTGAGGCTGGGTTTCTGTACAGCACTTTGAGATATCAGCTGATGTAAGAAAGGCTATATAAATAAATTTGATTTGATTTTACTTTAATCGTGGAATAAAAGTAAGCAATTATTGTATGTTAGTGTGAATTGGTCACATTATCATAGCAGCAACATTGTGGTAATTGAATTAAGGTACCGGTAGCAACGGAAAACGAAGTGTTTCTAATTGGACAATATTAGGTTGTCCCTCCCCTTTTCAGTCTGTTTTCTTCGATTTGGTGCCTAATGAACACGACCCAGTTCAACTGCCTGTCACAGTCTACCTCCAGGGGAAAATAAGTCCAAAGGCAATATCTGAGTAGATGGTGCATCCTTGAAGTTAATCCAAATTACAATGACTCAGAATGACATTTCCATAAATGCTTGTTATTTTAAGGGATGGGAGGTAAGGCAATTAGTGGGGAATAAAGTTTATATCCATGGAAATACTCAACGCAAACACCTTCAGTGTGATTAGCAATTGAGCTCTCAGGGGAAGTTTCATTACTTAAATGTCAAGTTAAACTTAGGCATTAGTCAGTTCCTGTGTCTTGGGGTTGGCTAATGTTTGTCCTGGTCTACTTACGGCTCACTTGGTTTATAACTGACTCAAACAGGGGTTTGAAGGATTGCTATTATAAAAGTGGCAGGACATTCCATTTGGAATTGCCTAGAATGTTTGTTCTGACAGTTTTACATACAACCCTGGTTTGTGGGAAACGTTTTAGGGGGTAATCAATGTTTTCCAGACCCTTTCTGGAAGCTGAAGATGTTTTCTGATTAAAGAGGCACAGAAGTGATACTTGTAAGAGCAGTGTGCAGGTTTTTCTTTTTCTTTAAATGATTCCCCCACACTTGCAACAAGCTAACTCAGATGTGAGAGTGCTTTTTTAGAATTTTGACAGAACTGATTCATCTTGAGGGGTGTTTCTAAAACCAAATAAATGAATTAAGCAGTAAGGCACAAGAGGCAGTGCTATATCATGGATATAGTCGTAGGTAAACAGCATTATTCGGCCTGACACAAATCGGAGGGCCAGTCAATTATTTTACCTGTGACTCACAGGATGTTGGTGGCACCTTAATTGTGGAGAACAGGCTTGTGGTAATGACTGGAGCGGAATCAGTGGAATGGTATTAAATACATCCAACACATGGTTTCCATGGTTTCCAGGTGTTTGATGCCATTCCATTTGCTCCGGGCCACCACGAGCCAACAGAACAGCTTCAATGCACCTTGGCATAGATTCTACAAGTGTCTGGAACTCTATTGGAAGGATACGACACTATTCTTCCACTAGAAATTCCTTCATTTTGTTGTTTTGTTGATGGTGGTATAAAATGCTATCTCAGGCACTGCTCCAGAATGTCCCATACGTGTTCAGTTGGGTTAAGATCTGGTGACTGAGACACACACACACACACACACACACACACACACACACACACACACACACACACACACACACACACACACACACACACACACACACACACACACACACACACACACACACACACACACACACACACACACACACACACACACACACACACACCCTTTAAAGACCCTATACTCTCTTCTAGATCTCTTCTAGCCATGGTAGCTAAATAATGGCCAACTGGGAATTTTTAAATATGACGCTAAGCATTATGGGATGTTAATTGCTTAAAGGAAAGTTCCACCCAAAAATGATATTTTGGTAATTGTTTCATTAGTCCATTGTTGACATAGTCCCAAAATGTTTTGCTTGTCAGCACTCAAGTTTCCAAGATGGTTTTTGGGTGGAGTTTTCCTTTAATTAACTCAGGAACCATACCTGTGTTGAAGCACCTTCTTTCAATATATGTTCTATTCCTCATTTATTCAAGTGTTTACGTTATTTTGTCAGTTACCTGTATTTTCATTGATAACACTATTTAGATAGTAAATCCATACTATTTTATTCTGTGTGTGTGTGTGTGTGTGTGTGTGTGTGTGTGTGTGTGTGTGTGTGTGTGTGTGTGTGTCAGTCAGTCTGTGACTGTTTTGTCTTCTTAAACACAACACATTGTGTTTATCATGTTATGATATTTTCTTCCATGTCACCTCTCCTGCCACATGTGTTTAATGTGCTGTGGAGAGCCCGAACCTTTGAATGTGAAAGGTTATGGGAATGAAAAAAGGTTGCGGTGTGCACGTGTGTGTGTTTTGTGTGTCTGTGTGTTTGTGAATGTGTGGGTGCACGTGTGTGTGTGTGCATGTACAGCATGTGTGTACATTTGTGTGTGTGTGCATCTACGTACTTCTGCGCAGGCTGCAGCCGAGGAAAGGAGAGGAAGATTTTCATCAACATTACAAAAGTTTAATGTCACACTCAATGCCAAGCACAGGAGGCTCTGAGGGGAGGACAGCTCATTATAATGGATGGAACGGAACAAATGGGACTAAACATTTTGTCAACAATGGACTAATGAAATAAATATCAAAAGATTTTGGGTGGAACTTTCCTTTAAGCAATTAACATCCCATAGTGTGTGTGTGTGTGTGTGTGTGTGTGTGTGTGTGTGTGTGTGTGTGTGTGTGTGTGTGTGTGTGTGTGTGTGTGTGTGTGTGTGTGTGTGTGTGTGTGTGTGTGTGTGTGTGTGTGTGTGTGTGTGTGTGTGTGTGTGTGTGTGTGTGTTTACTACTGTCCATAACCACTGGAACTAGGGGTGCTGAGGGTGCTGGAAACCATGTGTTTGACGTATTTGATACCATTCCGCTCTATCCATTACCACGAGCCCGACCTCCCCAATTAAGGTGCCACCAACCTCCTATGACGCCAATGTTTCCATATAGTGCAAATACAGAAATAAGCATGTTCTTTTTAGGAACAGTAATAGTAATACCAAGATGTGGAGGCTGACAGAAAGGTTCCGAACTTGGAACCCTCAATTACCTCAAGATGACGCACAAGGCCAGTGCTGAGGGACTGCAGGGCCGATGAGGGGAGGTAGTCTGAGTGTACACATGTGTACTGATCCAATGAACCCGACACTGCTCCATTTGCCTCAGGGCTGATGAGAGGACAAGGAATGGGTGGATTGAGGTATCTCTCCCGTTTTCTCTCTCGCTGTCCCTCGTTCTGTTTTTCTTTCTCTCTCTCTCTCTGTCTTTCTCTCATGAGTTGCTGCTTGTTTCCTCTTTGTCGTTATTAGAAAGAGGCCAGGGAACAACTGCTTAACCCAATTTAACAAGTCTATCTATTCCAACAAGGCAGGCTCTTATGATATGCCATTCCATTCTTGACGAGTATTATTCTGAATAATAAAGCCTTGTCAAACACACAGCTATAAACACACTTTACCTACCCACGCATTTAGCATCTCAACAGATGGTGTTTGGCTTTATTAGGCAGGCTTTAAAGATCTCAATGTTATCATTTAAAGTCGGTAGCTGTCAAAGCTAAGCATTAATCATAGCCTCCACCCACTCCACTGTGAAAGAGGCTATCTTTTTCTTTCTTTCTGAATTATGCATCAGGACTGAAGACGTAGATAATGTCAAATATACAAAGGGTTTTAATGAAGAGAGGGGAGAGAGAGAGAGGAGAGAGAGAACACAGAAAGAGATTACCAGATTTTGAGAGGACAGAGAGATGAGAGAGAAATTTAAAGCACAAGAAAAGAAACAACATCTCCAAAAGTGAGGAGATTGGTTTTGACAGGAAGACCTTACCAGCAGCCTGAGAACATGAAATGGGTCAGGATTCAAGGCAAAGTTATTTGAGAGAAAAGATAAAAGGGGGAGTTGGAGAAAAACAAGAGAGTAATAAACATAGTGGGGGCATGTTACGCAGTCTAAAGTTTACCTCCCTCGCTTTCAAGGTCAGTTGTTGCAGAGCGCTGAGGATGGAATTGGATTAGTTCTGATGACGTTTTCTTCATGTTTTCTTTCTTTTCTTTTTTGTAAAGACGTTTGATGCTTTGTATTCAATCACGTGCTTCTACACCTGCATTGCTTGCTGTTTGGGGTTTTAGGCTGGGTTTCTGTACAGCACTTTGAGATATCAGCTGATGTACGAAGGGCTATATAAATACATTTGATTTGATTTGATTTGTTTACATTGAAGTTATTAATATCTTAAAGCCACAATCTATTATATGTTTTCCAGAAAAACAGAGGTCCCCACCCCAAAACGGGAGCCCCCATATTCTTCAGGAGTCAATGGGTATATCTTTATCATTAATTTAAATGACCATTGAACATCAGTAACTAATATAGATTGAACCTTTAATAACAGAACAATGTTAAAAATGTTGTCACTCGTCAGTAAGGTACAAGGCACAGCAAGCGAATCAGTCAGCAATAGTGGATGTAATCTTCTTCCCAAATGGCACCATATTATCTATGTGGTGCACTACTTTTCCCCAGGACTCATTTGGCTCTGGCCAAAAGTAGTGCACTATGTAGGGTGCCATTTGAGACACCACCCTTGTCATCGTTTGCTGTTCATTAGCTATGTTCCAGCTGTTCATTAGCTATGTTCCAGCTGTTCATTAGCTATGTTCCAGCTGTTCATTAGCTATGTTCCAGCTGTTCATTAGCTAGGTTCCAGCTGTTCATTAGCTAGGTTCCAGCTGTTCATTAGCTAGGTTCCAGCTGTTCATTAGCTAGGTTCCAGCTGTTCATTAGCTAGGTTCCAGCTGTTCATTAGCTAGGTTCCAGCTGTTCATTAGCTAGGTTCCAGCTGTTCATTAGCTAGGTTCCAGCTGTTCATTAGCTATGTTCCAGCTGTTCATTAGCTAGGTTCCAGCTGTTCATTAGCTAGGTTCCAGCTGTTCATTAGCTAGGTTCCAGCTGTTCATTAGCTAGGTTCCAGCTGTTCATTAGCTAGGTTCCAGCTGTTCATTAGCTAGGTTCCAGCTGTTCATTAGCTATGTTCCAGCTGTTCATTAGCTAGGTTCCAGCTGTCCATTAGCTAGGTTCCAGCTGTTCATTAGCTAGGTTCCAGCTGTTCATTAGCTGTGTTCCACCTGTTCATTAGCTGTGTTCCAGCTGTTCATTAGCAAGGTTCCAGCTGTTCATTAGCTAGGTTCCAGCTGTTCATTAGCTAGGTTCCAGCTGTTCATTAGCTAGGTTCCAGCTGTTCATTAGCTAGGTTCCAGTTGTTCATTAGCTATGTTCCAACTCTTCATTAGCTATGTTCCAACTGTTCATTAGCTATGTTCCAACTGTTCATTAGCTATGTTCCAGCTGTTCATTAGCTGTGTTCCACCTGTTCATTAGCTATGTTCCAGTTGTTCATTAGCTAGGTTCCAGCTGTTCATTAGCTATGTTCCAGTTGTTCATTAGCTAGGTTCCAGCTGTTTATTAGCTATGTTCCAGCTGTTCATTAGCTAGGTTCCAGCTGTTCATTAGCTAGGTTCAAAACGTGCACCCAAGGGGGCTGTTTAAACTCAACTAGTAACCATACTGAAAACGCACAAAATGACTTTCAAAGCTGAAATCTAAATGTAGTTTTCTTCCGTATCCGTTCTATTTGAACGACCATTTTATGGTAAAATAAATAAATAATTAAATGTTAATTATATAAAGCAGCCCATGTAATCATCTTGCCAGAGAGTAGGCACAATCAGCCCGAGCCCCAAGTAATACATTTGGGCCAGATAACTCGGCATGAGCTCAGTCCCCGCATCCTAGCCATAACTAATACTGCCAAAGGCGGGCCAGACTCTGGCCACATGACATCAGCCGAGTCTGACCCTCTTCCGGAATCAGCCCAGATCCACTGTGCTGAAACCGCGGGTTCAATGGAGAGCCAACGCGTGGCACACACCTTGGTTATCTGTAAAGGTTTCTCCCCACAGTTGATTGTCTCATATATGGTCTTGTAGGCCTCCCTGCAAGCTGCAGAGAGTGGAACACACAATGAATAAGAACCAGATATGAGGCCATACTCCTCCTTCAGCACTTTATGGACCCCATTGTTAATCCCCGTCATAACAGAGGCATTGTCAGTCCCTATCCCCAGGAGTTTCTCTTTTTTAAGACAACACTTCGAGGAAAGCCACAACAGCACGGGCTATAGATTTGGCATCTCCTCCCTCCAACTCAACAAGCCCCAGAAATGTTGATACAATTGTCTGCTTGGTGTCACTAAAGTACCTTATCACAACCCCCAGGTACTTAGAAACACGTACATCCGTGGACTCAGAGGCTGAAACGCTGGTCATCCACATCTGCGACCAACTTTTTCAGAAAGTATGGTGTTAGAACACCATTAATCATTTCTGTGCACTTTGAAGTGGTTAGCAGCAGTGGAGTCTGAGAAAGCAGCTCTACATGCTTCTCCAATGTGATCACATGCCAGCATGGAACAGTGTTCAGTGATAGCTAATGCCATGGTGGCCTCAGCCTTTTTTACAGAGTCATTTTTTAAACCATAAATGGCAGCTTGTTTTGGGTGGAACTGTTAAAAAAGGCTTTGCCTTTTGAGTATGTTTTTGAGTTGTCATGTGTTTTTTTACAGTTTGGCGTGGAAATCAGCCCGTGTATCATCTCCAATAAACGGCTTCAACCAGCCTTTGAATTCAGGGTTTGTAGTCTACATTCTTTTTTCTTTGTTGTATTTCTGTGTTTGGCCTGGTATGGTTCTCAGTCAGAGGCAGCTGTCGATCGTTGTCTCTGATTGAGAATCATACTTAGGTAGCCTGTTTTCCCCATTTTTTTCTGTTTAGTGTTTTTCATCACCTTACAGGACTGTTCGTTTGTCGTTTTTGTTGTTTTGTTCGGTGTTCAGTTGTTTTATTAAAATAATGGACACTTACCACGCTGCGCATTGGTCCTCCTCTCTTTTTCCAGACGACAAACGTTACAAACGGATTGGATCTGCAATATCTTCAATATTAAAGCTGGTCCACCCCTAATTTTTAACCTAAATCCAATGACATTGTGATTTTTTACATTTTTATTCAAGTTAGTTGACAACTCAACGAAATGTAAATTAAAAACTAGACCTTGAACTGACGTCTGTGTCCAGTGGGACTGGTGTGCAGGCTTTTGTTCCAACCCAACTATGATGGACAGTTGATAAGATGAACAAGCACGCATCCATCTACTCTACATCACTGGTCACCAACCCAAGAGAGCAAGGTGTGCAAGCTTTTGTTTCAGCCCAGCTAATACAACTAATTACGATTTTGTTTAGCAGTTAATAAGATGAACAAGATGTTTTTATACCCAAAAACCTTTCCTAAAAGAGTTAACCCCCTCAAGTCGGTGTCCGCACCCCCACGGAAATCGAATTAGCATAATACAAAAATCCCCATAAACATCTGTCAGCTCACACTAGAGATACAGTATCTGTTTTTTTGGGTTGGATTAGAGATACAGTATCTGTTTTTTTGGGGTTGGATTAGAGATACAGTATCTGTTTTTTGGGGGTTGGATTAGAGATACAGTATCTGTTTTTGGGGTTGGATTAGAGATACAGTATCTGTTTTTTGGGGTTGGATTAGAGATACAGTATCTGTTTTTTGGGGTTGGATTAGAGATACAGTATCTGTTTTTTGGGGTTGGATTAGAGATACAGTATCTGTTTTTTTGGGTTGGATTAGAGATACAGTATCTGTTTTTTTGGGGTTGGATTAGAGATACAGTATCTGTTTTTGTGGGTTGGATTAGAGATACAGTATCTGTTTTTTTGGATTAGAGATACAGTATCTGTTTTTTGGGGTTGGATTAGAGATACAGTATCTGTTTTTTGGGGTTGGATTAGAGATACAGTATCTGTTTTTTGGGGTTGGATTAGAGATACAGTATCTGTTTTTTGGGGTTGGATTAGAGATACAGTATCTGTTTTTTGGGGTTGGATTAGAGATACAGTATCTGTTTTTTGGGGTTGGATTAGAGATACAGTATCTGTTTTTTGGGGTTGGATTAGAGATACAGTATCTGTTTTTTGGGGTTGGATTAGAGATACAGTATCTGTTTTTTGGGGTTGGATTAGAGATACAGTATCTGTTTTTTTGGGGTTGGATTAGAGATACAGTATCTGTTTTTTGGGGTTGGATTAGAGATACAGTATCTGTTTTTTGGGGTTGGATTAGAGATACAGTATCTGTTTTTGGGGTTGGATTAGAGATACAGTATCTGTTTTTGGGGTTGGATTAGAGATACAGTATCTGTTTTTTGGGGTTGGATTAGAGATACAGTATCTGTTTTTTGGGGTTGGATTAGAGATACAGTATCTGTTTTTTGGGGTTGGATTAGAGATACAGTATCTGTTTTTTGGGGTTGGATTAGAGATACAGTATCTGTTTTTTGGGGTTGGATTAGAGATACAGTATCTGTTTTTTGGGGTTGGATTAGAGATACAGTATCTGTTTTTTGGGGTTGGATTAGAGATACAGTATCTGTTTTTTGGGGTTGGATGCATCTCAATCCACCACATCCACCGATGTCGCACTTCTGCATCTGTGGTGAAAGTTGTGGAGTTTGTCAAACCATGAGACATCCCGAAAATCGGTCTTCTCATAAAATCATCTGTAGAATTCCAACGGTTTGGCATACAACTATTATGGAAAGAGGAGACTCATGAACGCGATGGCGTTCTCCGTTTTACGCTACAACTCCTACAAGCATCTTGGGACTCGTCTGAAGTCAGTACAGATGATCTGCCAACTTCTGTCTGTAGGGTCCCAATAGTTTGGACTACACACTAATATGACCCCTCTGTGGAAAGGTGAAACTCTCACAAACATATAGAGCAGTCATTCACAGGGAGGATATGGGGGTGGGAGAGAAATAGAGGGGGGAGATAGAGAAACAGAAAGAGATGGAAAGGGGATACCTAGTCAGTTGCACAAATAAATGCATTCAACTGAAATGTGTCTTCCACATTTAACCAAACTCCTCTGAATCAAAGAGGTGTGTAGGGCTACCTTAATCAACATCCACGTCATCAGAAAGAAGAGGAGGTGTGGAGGGCTACCTTAATCAACATCCACGTCATCAGAATGAAGGGGAGGTGTGGAGGGCTACCTTAATCAACATCCACGTCATCAGAAAGAAGAGGAGGTGTGGAGGGCTACCTTAATCAACATCCACGTCATCAGAAAGAAGAGGTGTGGAGGGCTACCTTAATCAACATCCACGTCATCAGAAAGAAGAGGAGGTGTGGAGGGCTACCTTAATCAACATCCACGTCATCAGAAAGAAGAGGAGGTGTGGAGGGCTACCTTAATCAACATCCACGTCATCAGAAAGAAGAGGAGGTGTGGAGGGCTACCTTAATCAACATCCACGTCATCAGAAAGAAGAGGAGGTGTGGAGGGCTACCTTAATCAACATCCACGTCATCAGAATGAAGGGGAGGTGTGGAGGGCTACCTTAATCAACATCCACGTCATCAGAAAGAAGAGGAGGTGTGGAGGGCTAAATCAACATCCACGTCATCAGAATGAAGAGGAGGTGTGGAGGGCTACCTTAATCAACATCCACGTCATCAGAAAGAAGAGGAGGTGTGGAGGGCTACCTTAATCAACATCCACGTCATCAGAATGAAGAGGAGGTGTGGAGGGCTACCTTAATCAACATCCACGTCATCAGAAAGAAGAGGAGGTGTGGAGGGCTACCTTAATCAACATCCACGTCATCAGAATGAAGAGGAGGTGTGGAGGGCTACCTTAATCAACATCCACGTCATCAGAAAGAAGAGGAGGTGTGGAGGGCTACCTTAATCAACATCCACGTCACCAGAATGAAGAGGAGGTGTGGAAGGCTACCTTAATCAACATCCACGTCACCAGAATGAAGAGGAGGTGTGGAGGGCTACCTTAATCAACATCCACGTCATCAGAAAGAAGAGGAGGTGTGGAGGGCTACCTTAATCAACATCCACGTCATCAGAAAGAAGAGGAGGTGTGGAGGGCTACCTTAATCAACATCCACGTCATCAGAAAGAAGAGGAGGTGTGGAGGGCTACCTTAATCAACATCCACGTCATCAGAAAGAAGAGGAGGTGTGGAGGGCTACCTTAATCAACATCCACGTCATCAGAAAGAAGAGGAGGTGTGGAGGGCTACCTTAATCAACATCCACGTCATCAGAAAGAAGAGGAGGTGTGGAGGGCTACCTTAATCAACATCCACGTCATCAGAATGAAGAGGAGGTGTGGAGGGCTACCTTAATCAACATCCACGTCATCAGAAAGAAGAGGAGGTGTGGAGGGCTACCTTAATCAACATCCACGTCATCAGAATGAAGGGGAGGTGTGGAGGGCTACCTTAATCAACATCCACGTCATCAGAATGAAGGGGATGAAGAATGAAGAGGAGGTGGAAGGCTACCTTAATCAACATCCAGAATGAAGAGGAGGTGTGGAAGGCGTCACCAGAATGAAGAGGAGGTGTGGAGGGCTACCTTAATCAACATCCACGTCATCAGAAAGAAGAGGAGGTGTGGAGGGCTACCTTAATCAACATCCACGTCACCAGAAAGAAGAGGAGGTGTGGAGGGCTACCTTAATCAACATCCACGTCATCAGAAAGAAGAGGAGGACCCGAGAGACCATTCCACTGCAGTCACAGAAACTATACACGGCTTTGTTTTCTATGTGTAGAGCGTGAGAGAAAGCAAGAGAAAGTGAGAGAGAGACAGAGAGAGAAAGAGACAGAGAGAGAGAGACAGAGAGGAGGGGGATGATCCTTAAAACACTGTCTAAATCACAGCTCAAACTGGCACTAAGACAACAAGGCAGTTACTCCTATGAGTCATTCATTCAGAACACAATAGACATGACACCTACTCAGAAAATAATACACACAGACACCAGGCTGTAGTTATTGCAGATGTCTGAGTAATTTGCCATCCCATTCTGGGAAAGGAAATTGTTGGCTGTCCATGTGAGCATGCCAACATAATCGTCATTAGTGCATATATCTGCACTAATCTATCTGCACTACATCCGGTACCAACAGAGATGGCCGCCTCGCATCACATTCTTAGGAAACTATGCCGTATTTTGTTATATGTATTATTTATTACATTGTTACCCCAGGAAATCTGAAGTCTTATTACATACAGCCGGGAGGAAGTATTGGATATAAGAGCAGCATCAACTTACCAACATTATGACCAGGACTTTCTCGAAGAGGATCCTCTGTTTGGTCCACCACCCAGGACAATGGATCGGATCCCAGCAGGCGACCCAAAACAACGGCTCTGCAGAAGGGGCAGAAGAAGTGGTCTTCTGGTCAGGCTCCATATACGGGCACATCGCTCACCACTCCCGAGCATACTACTCGCCAATGTCCAGTCTCTTGACAACAAGGTAGATGAAATCCGAGCAAGGGTTGCCTTCCAGACAGACATCAGA
The DNA here is from genome assembly GCF_023373465.1 of Oncorhynchus keta. Lineage (NCBI taxonomy): Eukaryota > Metazoa > Chordata > Actinopteri > Salmoniformes > Salmonidae > Oncorhynchus > Oncorhynchus keta. Next base: position 1,345,885 of record NW_026290920.1, on the reverse strand, counting down.
GACTGTAACATTCTCTGTTTCACGGAAACATGGCTCACTCCAGATATGTTATCAGAGTCGGTATAGCCACCTGGTTTGTTCACGCATTGCGGCGACAGAAACAAACATCTCTCTGGTAGGAAGAAGGGTGGGGGTGTATATGCCTTATGATTAACAAGACGTGGTGTGATCATAACAACATACAGGAACTCAAGTCCTTTTGTTCACCTGACCTAGAATTCCTTACAATCAAATGCCGACCACATTATCTACCAAGAGAATTCTCTTCGATTATAATCACAGTGGTGTATATCCCCTCCCAAGCAGACACCTCGACTGCCCTGAAAGAACTTCATTGGACTCTATGTAAACTGGAAACCACATATCCCGAGGCTGCATTCATTGCAGCAAAATCCTGGATTAATGTTACTCTAAATTCCCACGATGCATACAAAGCATTCCCTTGCCCTCCTTTCGGGCAAATCTGATCACAACTCAATTTTGTTGCTCCCAGCCTATAGACAGAAACTAAAACAGGAAATGGCCGTGCTCAGGTCTGTTCAACGCTGGTCCGACCAATCTGATTCCACGCTTCAAGATTGCTTCGATCACGTCGACTGGGATATGTTCCGGATAGCGTCGAACAACAACATTGATGTATACGCTGATTCGGTGAGCGAGATTATTAGCAAGTGCATCAGTGATGTTGTACCCACAGCGACAATTAAAACCTTCCCAACCAGAAACCGTGGATTGATGGCAGCATTCGAGCAAAACTGAAAGCACAAATCACTGCTTTTAATCAGGGCAAGGTGACCGGAAACATGACCGAATACAAACAGTGTAGCTATTCCCTCCGCAAGGCAATCAAACAAGCTAAGTAAGCATCAGTATATAGACAAAGTAGAGTCACAATTCAATGGCTCAGACACAAGAAGTATGTGGCAAGGTCTACAGTCAATCACAGACTACAAAAAGAAAACCAGCCCCATCGTGGACCCCGATGTCTTGCTCCCAGACAAACTAAATAGCTTCTTTGCTCACTTTGAGGACAATACAATGCCACCAACACGGCCCGCTACCAAAACATGCGGGCTCTCCTTCACCACAGCCAACGTGAGTAAAACATTGGCCCGTCCCAGACGCCCGTCCCAGACGGCATCCCTAGCTGCGTCCTCAGAGCATGCGCAGACCAGCTGGCTGGTGTGTTTACGGACATATTAAATCAATCCCTATCCCAGTCTGCTGTTCCCACATGCTTCAAGAGGGCCACCATTGTTCCTGTTCCCAAGAAAGTTAAGGTAACTGAGCTAAACGACTATCGCCCATAGCACTCACTTCCGTCATCATGAAGTGCTTTGAGAAACTAGTCAAGGATCATATCACCTCCACCCTACCTGACACCCTAGACACACTCCAATTTGCTTACCCCCCCAATAGGTCCACAGACAACGCAATTGCAATCACACTGCACACTGACCTAACCCATCTGGACAACAGGAATACCTATGTAAGAATGCTGTTCATCGACTGGAGCTCAGCATTTAGCATGCTGAGCTCCAGTTGCATGCAGCTCAGGGGGACACCCCCAGGTGGTGAGGGTAGGAAACAACATCTCCACCCCTCTGATCCTCAACACGGGGGCCCCACAAGGGTACGTTCTCAGCCCTCTCCTGTACTCCCTGTTCACCCATGACTGCATGGCCATGTACGCCTCCAATTCAATCATCAAGTTTGCAGACAACACTACAGTGGGAGGCTTGATTACCAACAACGACGAGACGGCCTACAGGGAGGAGGTGAGGGCCCTCAGAGTGTGGTGTCAGGAAAATAATCTCACACTCAAGTCACCAAAACAAAGGAGATCGTGGACTTCAGGAAACAGCAGAGGGAGCATCCCCCCATCCACATCGACGGGACAGTAGTGGAGAAGGTGGAAGGTGTTAAGTTCCTCAGCGTACACATCACGGACAAACTGAAATCCACCCACACAGACAGCATGGTGAAGAAGGCGCAACAGCGCCTCAGGAGGCTGAAGAAATTTGACTTGTCACCAAAAAAACTCACAAAATTGTACAGATGCAAAATCGAGAGCATCCTGGCGAACACAAATGTAAGGCTCTCCAGAGGGTAGTGAGGTCTGCTGAACGCATCACCCGGGACAAACTACCTTCCCTCCAGGACACCTACACCACCCGATGTCACAGGAAGGCCAAAAAGATCATCAAGGACAACAAACACCCCAGTCACTGCCTGTTCACCCCGCTATCATCCAGAAGGCGAGGTCAGTACAGGTGCATCAAAGCTGGGACCGAGAGCCTGAAAAACAGCTTCTATCTCAAACAGCCAGCTTCTATCTCAAACAGCCAGCTTCTATCTCAAACAGCCGTCACTAACATTGAGTGGCTGCTGCCAACATTTTGAGTCAAATCTCGAGCCACTTCATAATTAAAAATTGGATGTAATAATGTATATACTGTACTCTATACCATCTACTGCATCTTGCCTATGCCGTTCAGCCATCGCTCATCCATATATTTATATGTACATAAATGTATTCATTCCTTTACACTTGTGTGTATAAGGTAGTTGTTGTGAAATCGTTAGATTACTTGTTAGATAATACTGCATTGTCGGAACTAGAAGCACAAGCATTTCACTACACTCGCATTAACGTCTGCTAACCATGTGACCAATACAATTTGATTTGATTTGGACATGGCTTCTCTTGTCTCACTTGCTATCTACCAATAAGGTGTCAGTCACAGCTGGTATCAACACAAAACCTGTGTGTGTGTGTGTGTGTGTGTGTGTGTGTGTGTGTGTGTGTGTGTGTGTGTGTGTGTGTGTGTGTGTGTGTGTGTGTGTGTGTGTGTGTGTGTGTGTGTGTGTGTGTGTGTGTGTGTGTGTGTTGATTGGCACTCTCATTGACAAAAAAACCTTAAAGAAATTAGAGGCCTGAAGACATTAAAATTGGAGATAGAGGATGGGAGAGTAAAAGGGAGGGAGAGAGAAAGGAGAGAGTGAGAGAGAAAGGAGAGAGTGAGAGAGAAAGGAGAGAGTGAGAGAGAAAGGAGAGAGTGAGAGAGAGCACGAGAGAGAAAGAGAGACAGACAGAATGACAGACGAGGAGAGAGAGACGAGGAGAGAAAAGACAGACAGAGACCGAGAGAGAGATAGAGGAAGAGAAAAGACAGACAGAGACCGAGAGAGAGATAGAGAGGAAGAGAAAAGACAGACAGAGACCGAGAGAGAGATAGAGAGGAAGAGAAAAGACAGACAGAGACCGAGAGAGAGATAGAGAGGAAGAGAAAAGACAGACAGAGACCGAGAGAGAGATAGAGAGGAAGAGAAAAGACAGACAGAGACCGAGAGAGAGATAGAGAGGAAGAGAAAAGACAGACAGAGACCGAGAGAGAGATAGAGAGGAAGAGAAAAATTGACTGACCCGAGGAGCAGCTTCACTTTGCCCTTGTGTCCTCCTCCTCCCTCTCTTACATCAGGGTCCATAAAAAGAGTGTTGTGTCAGTGATGGGTCCTGTACTAACGAAGCACGTAGGTGACAGTGGCATTGGCCAGCTGTAATTATAGCACTGGACAGAGATCACTTCTCCTCTCTTGATAAGACTCATTTTGTTTCTCTCTCCACCTCTCCCCTTCTTTTTCTCCCTCCCTCCTTTCTCCACCTTTCTCTTTCCTCTCTCCACCTACAGTGGGGCAAAAAAGTATTTAGTCAGCCACCAATTGTACAAGTTCTCCCACTTAAAAAGATGAGAGGCCTGTAATTTGCATCATAGGTACACTTCAACTATGACAGACAAAATAAGAAAAAAAATCCAGAAAATCACATTGTAGGATTTTTAATGAAATTATTTGCAAATGGTGGTGGAAAATAAGTATTTGGTCAATAACAAAAGTTTATCTCAATACTTTGTTATATACCCTTTGCTGGCAATGACAGAGGTCAAACGTTTTCTGTAAGTCTTCACAAGGTTTTCACACACTGTTGCTGGTATTTTGGCCCATTCCTCCATGCAGATCTCCTCTAGAGCAGTGATGTTTTGGGGTTGTTGCTGTGCAACACGGACTTTCAACTCCCTCCAAAGATTTTCTATGGGGTTGAGATCTGGAGACTGGCTAGGCCATTCCAGGACCTTGAAATGCTTCTTACGAAGCCACTCCTTCGTTGCCCGGGCGGTGTGTTTGGGATCATTGTCATGCTGAAAGACCCACCCACGTTTCATCTTCAATGCCCTTGCTGATGGAAGGAGGTTTTCACTCAAAATCTCACGATACATGGCCCCATTCATTGTCCTCTAAACACGACAAGTTGAGTTTTTACCAAAAAGTTATATTTTGGTTTCATCTGACCATATGACATTCTCCCAATCTTCTTCTGGATCATCAAAATGCTCTCTAGCAAACTTCAGACGGGCCTGGACATGTACTGGCTTAAGCAGGGGGACACGTCTGGCACTGCAGGATTTGAGTCCCTGGCGGCATAGTGTGTTACTGATGATAGGCTTTGTTACTTTGGTCACAGCTCTCTGCAGGTCATTCACTAGGTCCCCCCGTGTGGTTCTGGGATTTTTGCTCACCGTTCTTGTGATCACGGGGTGAGATCTTGCATGAAGCCCCAGATCGAAGGAAATCTCATCGAAGGATCGAAGGAAAATCAGTGGTCTTGTATGTCTTGCATTTCCTAATAATTGCTCCCACAGTTGATTTCTTCAAACCAAGCTGCTTACCTATTGCAGATTCAGTCTTCCCAGCCTGGTGCAGGTCTACAATTTTGTTTCTGGTGTCCTTTGACAGCTCTGGCCATAGTGGAGTTTGGAGTGTGACTGTTTGAGGTTGTGGACAGGTGTCTTTTATACTGATAACAAGTTCAAACAGGTGCCATTAATACAGGTAACGAGTGGAGGACAGAGGAGCCTCTTAAAGAAGAAGTTACAGGTCTCTTCACGACTGTGTGGGTGTGTGTGGACCATGTTAAGTCCTTAGTGATGTGGATGCCAAGGAACTTGAAGCTCTTGGCCCGCTCCATAACTGCTTCTATCCTCATCTCCTCTCCTTGATTGCTCTTATCTGAAAGGACTGACCAGGTGGAAGCCAG